>NW_022441076.1:0-4550 GCF_009761245.1 Sapajus apella
CCCCCTCAGGCTTCTTTGGTGCCAGGGAGCTGCCAGGATGAACAGCCACAAAAACAATTTTGTTTTTGGTAGGGGCACAGGCAGGCAAGAACATAAAATAGTCTGTGTGTCAGGTGGCACTTGGTAATCATTGCAACAAGCAGGGGAGAGCAGAACAGAATCCGGAGGTCAAAGCCCCCAGCCCCTGTGTCCCTAAGTTGTTCCCCATCCAAGCCCCAGCCAGACCAGACCCTGCTTAGCTTCGGGGCTACAGCACTCTATGGCTGCTATGGCACCTGGGGGCTGCCATACAAAACCACAATGGGAAGTCCTGGGAATCGGCAGGGGCATAGGTAAGCAGGAAAGAGGAGACACAGGGTCAGGTGGTGGTTGGGAAGCATAGGGACAAGCAGGGGGAAGCCTGAAGAAGGCAGAAAGGTAAAAGACTCCAGCTCCCAGTCGTTACAGGCAGTCCTGTATCCAAGTCCCAGCAAGGCCCGACCCAGCTTAGTTTCCATGCTGCAACACCCAAGGGCTGCTATGTCACCTGGGGTCTGCAGCAACTAACACACATAGGGAAGTCCTGGGCCAAGCTGGGAGTGTAGACAAGTGGGAATAAGGGAATCAAGTCATGGAGCGGTTGGGAAGGGTTGGAAGAAGAGAGGAAAACTTGAAGAAGACAAAAAGGCAAAAGACTTTAGCATCTGCTCTTTCAAGTTTGTCCCCCATCCAATCTCCTGCCAGGCATGACGACGCTTAGATTTCGGCTCCTCTGCCTGCCCTGGTTCTCACCACAGCCTGGGACTTCTTTGTGGAGTTTTGTCTTAGCAGCCCCTGTGGGCCATAGCAGCCTGAGGGTGCCTTGGCCTGGAAGTTAATTAAGCAGGGTCAAGTCTGACTGATGCTTGCATGGGGGATTGCCTGGGAAGACTCGGGCCTTCTGACTCTCAGACTGCTATGGTGTTCAGGAGTTACCTAGATAGAGCCCCACCAGGAGGTCCAGAACTGCAGCAGGGGTGAAGGCCTGAGGGAAACTAGAGGTCAGGAAGTAAGGGGGTGGTTGGGAAGCATTGTGGTAAGCTTGGGAAAGTGGAAAGAGAGCTGGAAGCCAAAAGTCTCCAGTTCCCAGTTTCCCCAGGCACTATGGCACCCTGTGTCCACAAGGACAAACACTTTGGGGAGGTTCAGGCCATGATAAGCTTTCAGGCTGATGGAAATTAGAGGCCAGAGTCAGGGGGCAATTGGGAAGCCTGTGACAAGCGGGAGAACAAAATGGGAGCGGGGTAAAAAGCCTCTAACTCCCAGTTTTCCCACGCGGCTCCCCATCCAAACCCCAGGCAGGCTCCATTCTGCTTAGCTTCCAAGTTGGAGCCCCCTTTGTGTGCCATGGCACCCAAGGAGTGCCAGGAAGACTCCCACAAGAACATCCCAGGCTGCCATGGGGGTGCAGGCAGGTGGAAAAGCGGGAGCCAATGGGTGGAAAAGGGTGAGCCAAAAGCCTCCCTCTCCTGGTCTCTCCATGTGTTTCCCCAGCCAAGCGCCAGTCAAGCCTGGCCCTGCTTAGATCTGGGGTGGAACCCTTCCCAACCACACTCTGACTCACTGCCCCACCGTTTTCCTCCCATCTGCATCCTTATGGCAGCCCAGGTCATTCTCGTGGGAGTCCTCCTGGCAGCCTTCAGGTGCTATAACACCCTGAGGGGCCCCAGGGCTGAAGCTAAGAAGGATACAGCCTTGCTGTGGTTTGGATGAGTGGCCACCTGGCAAGATTGATGGCTGGAGCATTTTTCCTTCTTACTCTCTTTTTGCTTCCCCCAACTTGTCACAATGCCCCCTAACCTCCCCCTGATTCTGGCCCCTATTTTCTGTCAGTCTGCAAGCCCATCATAGCCTGGGACCTCCCTGTAAGTGTTTATCCCCATAGAAACCTGGTGCCAGCCAGGACACCCAGAGGGTGCACCAGTCCTGGAGCAAAGCAGGGTCAGGCCTTGGTGGGACTTGGATGCAGAAGTGCAATGGGGGAAAAAGGCTTGGGGGCTGTTGGCTTCTTGCTCCTGTTTTTTTTGCTTATCACAACACTGCCCAACCACTGGCTAACTCTCTGACCTTCTCTTTTCAGCCCAACTGCTCCCAACTTTGCAGCTAGGGAATTCACTGTGCAGATCTGTCATGGCAGCTCCTGGGCAAAATAGCAGCCAGAGATCACCCCAGCTTGGAGCTAAGCAGTGTTGGGACTGGCTGGGGCTTGGATGGTGGAAGACCTGGGGAGATACGGGCCTGGAAGCTTTTGGCTTCCTGCTTTCTTTCCAGTTTTCAGCTTGTCACAATGCTATCCAACAGAACTGTGACTCTGTGGCCCCTTCTTTTTTGACCCGGTGCACCCTTTCTGTGGCCTGGGACCTCCTTGTGGCATCAGATTCATCAGTTTCTGGGTGCAAAAGTACCCCGAGAGCTCCCCAGCCTGGAGGCTAAGTCAGGTCTTGCTGTGGCTTGTATGAAGGACTGCCTGATGAGATTGAGGGCTGGAGGCTTTTGGCTTCCAGCTTCCTTTCCACTTTCCCCTGCTTGCCAGCATGCTTCCCATCTGCTCTCTTCCTTCTTGACCTCCTGTTTCCCACCCACCTTCACCCCAACCTGGTTCTGGACCTGCCCATGGGGCTCCGTCTAGGCAACTTCCAAACACCATAGCACCGTGAGAGTCAGGGGACAGTAGAGAACCTTTCCAACAAGGGAGGAAGGCAGGAAAAGAGCAGGAAGCCAGAAGCCTCCAGGCCCAGTCTTTACATGCAGTCCCCCATCCAAGCACTAGCCAAGCCCATGCCTGCTTAGCTTCTGGGCTGGGGCATCCTTAGGCTGCTACGGCAACTATGGGCTGCTGGAATGGACCTCCACCCGGAAGTCCCAGGATGAGGAGGAGTGGGGGGGAGGGATGCATGTGTGCAAAAAAGTGGGGGTCAGAGTGTAAGAAGGCAGTTGGAAGAGTTGTCAAAGCCCGGGAAAGTGGGAAGTGAGTGGGAGGCTAATGGCCTCCAGCCATAGGACTTCTTAGGCAATCCCTTATCTAAGCCCCAGCCATACCATACCCTGTTCAGCTTCCGTTCTAGGGCATGCTGAGGCTGCTATGCTGATTGGGGTCAGCCAGGATGGAACCCCACATGGAGGTCTGAGTCCATGTCCATGTTGAGGGCCCAAGTGGGTGAAAAACTGTGCCGAGAGAGTCCATGGTTGGCTAAGAAGTATTGCAAGAAGTGGAGAAAAGCAGGAAAACAGCAGGAAGCCAAAAGCCTCCAGCCCCCAACTCCCCAGGCAGTCACCCATGCAAGCATCAGTAAAGCTTGACCCTGCTTAGCTTCCCAGCCTACGTGCCCTCAGGCAGCTATGACCCACACAAAGAGGTCCCAGTCAATGGTGAGAACACCAGCAGGCGATGCACCAGAAGATAACCAGCTAAGGCCTGGCAGGAGATTGGTTGAGGGACCAACTATAAAGACTGGGGGATGGAAGGTTTTGTCTTTTCTTCTTCTTCAAACATTTTCCCACATATCCCACCGTTTCTCAACTGCCCCATGACTCTGTCCCCTCTTTCCTGCTTGCCTATGCCCCTGCCTTGGCCTGGGACTTCCCCTTGTGGATTTGTCTCTGCAGACTCCAGGTGCCATAGCAGCCCTAGGGCACCGCAACCCAGAAGGTAAGCAAGGTTGAGCCTGGCTGGGGCTTGCATGGGGGACTGCCTGGAAAGACTGGACACTGGAGGCTTTTACCTTTTTGCCTTTTTCAAGCTTTCTTCTGCTTGTCCCTATGTTTCCCAACTGCCCCCTGACTCTGTGTCCCCTCTTCCCTGCTTGTCTACTCCCCAGCCATGTCCCAGGACTTCCTCTCATAGGTTTGTGTCTGCAGCCTCCAGGCTCCATAGCACCCTTGGGTGCCACAGTCTGGAAAGTAAGTAGGGTCTGTACTGGCTGGGGCATGAATGTGGACCACCTAGAGAGACAGGGGCTGGAGGCTTTGGCTTTGCTGTTCCTTCCTGCTTGCCCCCATTTGTCACAACATTTCTCAAGTGCCTCTTGACACTCTGGATATCTATTTCATGTTCCTGCCTGCATGTGCCACTACCAAGGACAGGGACCTTTTCTGTGGGTATGGATCCTGGCAGCCCCCTGGCACCATATCAGCCTGAGGAGGCCCCAGGACAGAAGCTAAGCAGGGTCAAGCTTGACTGGGGCTTGGATGAGGGACCACCTTAGGAGACCAGGAGCAGGAGGCTTATGTCTTTCTCGTTTCTTCTGCTGTGCCCCACTTCTTCCAATGCTTCCCAACTGCCCCCTGATTCACTGGCCCCCCACTTTTCCACCCACTTTCACCCACATGGCAGCCTGAAGTGTTCTTGTTGGGGACCGCCCAGCAGTACTCGAGCACCATAGCACTGGAGGGGGCTCTAGCACAAACACTAAGCAGGGTCGAGCCTGGCTGGGGCTTGGATGGGGATCTGCCTTGGGAGATTAGGGTTGGAGGCTTTTTCCTTCCCACTCCCTTTTTGCTTTCCCACATTTGTCACAATGCTTCCCAACTGC
>NW_022441076.1:4560-6036 GCF_009761245.1 Sapajus apella
TTAAAGTCAGTAATCAGGCGAGATGCTGACCCACCAGCTCCACCACAGCAGGGCCCAAGGACTGAGAAATAAACTCCCTCTCTGTAACTGGTGTCTATGTTATCTGCCAGCCTTGAAAGTGTTGCAAATGTTTCTCTTACTGCCAAAGGACCTTCCCTGAGTCACATACTCCCCGTCTGCAGCAACCAGACTCCACCCTTACAGATGCCCTTGTCACTAAGTAATTTACTGCTTTTGCTCGACTTCTGTAACTCTTTCCCTCCCGTGCTACATGTAAATTACCAAATCAATGAAAGCCAAAGACTGTAATGTGAGATGTCCAGCTAATATGCAATGACACAGTTTTCCCTCTGCTCCCCTTTGGGTTGTATATCTTTATAAAGGGAAATAATCTGCTTTTCAGGGAACTCAGCTTTTTATTGGACACAAGCTAACCAATGATCCACAGCTAGCTAAATAAAAGTCTCTTCCTTCCTCACTCCAGTGTCTGAGGGGTTCTGTCAGTGGTTCATCTTGCAGCATTCTGGTTCCCTGATCAGGACTCTACACTTGCTTTGGCAGTTGACTGGGACAGCCCTTCAGGTGGCTTTGGCCGGTCCTGTGGGGCATCCCCATGGGGGGCTCTGGCTAGCTCAGATGATATGAGTTTTTAAGGTGCCTCTGAGAGGGCATTTTCACTTTCTCAGTGGACCACCTACTGGAGAGAGACCTGGGAGCCCCCCATGGTGACAAACCCAGTGGCTGAATACTGATAAGGAACCAATACTTGGTGACGTCCAGACAACTGGAAAATGGTAAGATCCATCCTGGAAGCTAGCCCACTCCATCTGAGTGGAAGTGTGGCCTGATCACCCATGGTGTGCCAATCTTGGTAACTTGATCTTGATTCTGTTTTTGGGTGTATTTATCTCAGCACCTTGGTTTTAATTTTGTTTTCTTGTAAGTCAGTCCTGGCACCTTGAGTTTGTTTCTGTTGCTGACTTGGTTGGAGACCTTGATCTTGCTTTTGTTTCTGACTTCGCTGGAGGGAGGGAGATAGGAAACTCAGGGGAAACCTAACCTGTTAGGGACCAGGTTAAAGAATTTTAAGAATGGGTATAGTGGTGATTATGGAGTCTCTATGACCTCAGGGAGGTTGTATGATGAAATAGATTGGCCTCCTTTTGAAGTAGGATGGCCATCAGAGGGAAGTCTGGACCAGTCTTTGGTTTCTAGTGTGGCATCAAGTTACAGGAAAGCCAGGGCATTCAGACCAGTTCCCTTATAAATAGTTGGCTTCAGCTGGTGTTAAACTTCTGCAGTGTCTTAGAGGGTAAGCTACAGCAGTGTTAGTGGCAAAGGGACAGTTAAAGAAGGAGGATTCACGCTCTATCTGTTACAGAAAGCAGAAGCCTGCAGTTCTAGTTGATCCAGAGCCAGAAGACAACTTGCCTCAGGAAACAGTATAATCTTCCCTAGCTCCTCCTCTCTATAAAG
>NW_022441077.1:0-6035 GCF_009761245.1 Sapajus apella
TGAGCGCCAGTCACGTCCAGGCCTGCACCGGACTCCTCGCTGCGCTCCCTGAGTCCCCAGACACAGGAGGCAGGCGCTGTGCCAGTTGTGTGGGCCGCAGCTCATGGGGCGGGCACATCGCTTGGGCGCAGCCCGGGCCTGCGCTGGGTAAAGGGCCTTGTTCACGGCATGGGTGGTGTAAACATAAGGCGCCAACCACAGTTCTCAATCGCGGTAGGTCCCAGGTGCCTTGTGTTTCAGGGACTCACCCCACTGTATTTGAGACAAACAAATTGGAAAACTGCATTAATTCCTGCAAGCACCTAGGGTGTTGCTCAGTCCATGTCACTCACAGCCGAGGAGAGGGACGCCCTCTGAGATGGACCCGCAGTCACAGTCCATGTCACTCACAGCCCAGGAGAGGGACGCCCTCTGAGATGGACCCGCAGTCACAGTCCATGTCACTCACAGCCCAGGAGAGGGACGCCCTCTGACATGGACCCGCAGTCACAGTCCCTGCAGGGCCCTCCCGTGGCCGGACACCTGCCATTCAGGTTGGCTCAGGGCCCAGTGCTTGTGTGTTGCCCGGGGCACGTGACCTTCTCTGGGGTCGAGTTTGAACAAGCGTCACTTTCACTCACTATTTGCTCAGGAATCTTAGGCTTTCCATTAATTAATTTATTTATTTTAGGAACTTAGAGATAAACACTGTTTCAGAGAGTAGAACCCTTTGCTACCACACTGTTATTCCGTGTTTATCTGCTTTCTTCCCCAGGCGTTCTAGGCAGCTCGTCTGAGGTGTATTTCAGAGGGAGGTGTGTGGTAGATGGCTGAAGTTCACGATACACGTGTTTTGTAAGATAGTTACTTATTGCTGTTAGATTTTAAGGTTTTGAACAATATAAACTGGGTTCTTTCCCTCCCTCCCTTCCTGCCTTCCTTTTTCACTTTCTTTTTAAATATTATCCTGACCTTAATCCTTTAAATGTCTAGCGCACTAGTATTCCACACAGAAATGTAATGCGGTGAATCAGTGACTAACCTGGGTGATAACTGGGCCTCCTTGTTTTCCAGCCAGCTGGCCATTTACCAAACTACCCGGTTAATCCATGCCCTGATGCCTTCCATAAGCATTTGCTGAGTGCCCCCTATGTGTCAGGCACACCCTGCCCTTGGAAATACAGGAAGAAATCAGATCCAGTCCTGTTCTCAAGGGGCTGATGTCTAAAAGAGAGGGAGAAGCAGAAGGTGGTGGTGAAGTGCGGCACGGGTGATAATAGAAATATTCGGTTTGGTGAAGAAAAAGGACGGAGTGACCCCTTCCTGGGGCCTGGGGGACCCAGAGAGGGAGAGGTTCTGCGCTGGTCCTGGTGGCGCATGCTGGTGGGTTTTGGAACCGAAGCAAGAGTGCTGGACTTGGCCGCTGTGCAGGCACCGTGCACGTGGGGAGGAGGGGAAGGGGAGCCGGAGGGAGTAGGCTGTGCTCACTGGCACCAAGAGCCCACACCCACCCTGTTCTAAACCCAGAACAAGGCTCCCTCTGCTCGGGGGGCCTCTGGGCGGGCAGATTCCTCCCTTCCTCCTGAGATTTGCCCAATATTCTGAGCAGCTCACTGAAACACACGAGTAAACACTCCTGCAAAATGACCTTGTTTATAACATCCCTGCGACAGTCACACAGATTTCTGCTTCTTTGCAGGGGGTGGTGAGTGGCACACAGGTGTTGTGTCTGTGACCCTTCTCTTTCTGCAGCTGGTGGCTCAGCCTAGAGTCCCACCCTGTTGCGTGAACCGCTTCTGAGCCAACTGCTGCTCTGTGCCCGGGGAACTCTGATCTCACCCTTTCCAGAAGGGATCCGAGCGGGAAGGGGAGGCAGGGCTCAGGTGCATCTGCGGGCATGGCCTCTGTAAGGTGAGGTACTTGGGCCAGGTGACCCCCAAGCGTTGCATCCAGCTGTAAGGTTTAGGGTTATAGCAGGCTTTGGTACGTTTCCTTGAATACAAATTGTTGGCAAATTGTTTTATTCAGGGGTCCCCAGTTTCCTTTCTTTGTAAAGATTCATCCATATGGCAAAGGTGGATAAAGTGCGCTATGATCAGGAAATGAAGGATTATGGACCAGCTAAGGGAGGCAAGAAGAAGAAGGATCCTAATGCCCCCAAAGGACTGTCTGGCTTCTTCCTGTTCTCAGAATTCTGCCCCAAGATCAAATCCACAAACCCTGGCATCTCTGTTGGAGACGTGGCAAAAAATCTGGGTGAGATGTTGCATAACCTAAATGACAGCGAAAAGCAGCCTTCCATCACTAAGGCGGCAAGGCTGAAGGAGAGGTATGAGAAGGATGTTCCTGACGATAAGTCGAAAGGAAAGTTTGATGGTGCAGAGGGTCCCGCTAAAGTTGCCCAGAAAAAAGTGGAAGAGGAAGATGAAGAAGACGAGGAGGAAGAGGAGGAAGGGGAGGAGGAGGAGGAGGAGGAGGAGGAGGAGGATGAATAAAAAAACTGTTTATCTGTCAAAAAAAATAAAAAGGAGCTGGGCAGCACAGCAGCAGGTGAGCAGCGGGTGAGTGAGCAGAGCTGCCTCTGTTTGTAGCCGCCACCCATCGCTGACGTGACCACCTGAGACCCGCCTCCCGTCAGAGCAGCGTGGCATTAGATTCTCACGGAGCACCAACCCTTTGGAGAACCGCACATTCGAGAATCTAGCTCCTTATGAGAATCTAATGCCTGAAGATCTGCACTGTCTCCCATCGCCCCCAGGAACACAGGCTCAGGCTTCCCACCGATTCTATGTGACGGTGAGCTTTATAGTTATTTCACTATATATCAGAACGTAACAATAATAACAGAAATAAAGTGCACAATGCATGGAATGCACTTGAATCATCCTGAAACTACCCCTCACCACCCCCTGTCCATGGAAACCCAGTCAACATGATACTGGTCCTGGGTGCCACAAAGTTCGGGGACCACTGTTTTTATTAATACAATTCTGAAACAATTCTCAGGTTAAAGGATTTGTGTGCCCATCAGGATAACGCTTCATAATCAAAGCTTAGAGGTGGTTTAAGCCCCCAGATACCCACAGTTAGGCTCTTTCCCTTTACCCGAGAGCCAGCGTGTGTCACAAACACCAGATGGCTGAAACCGTCAGTGAGGCGCGACTCCGTCCAGACCCTGCCAGGGACTGGGTCACGACCACCAAGCTGCTGGGGGCTGGGGGCTTCTGCTGGGGACGGCTGCAGGTTCTCAGGCTTCCTGAAGGTACGCTGCACTCAGGACTCGAGGTGCTGTCCAGGCACAGAGCGCTGTTCCAGAAGTGGGTCCAGGCAGTGGCAGGGAGAGAATGGGCAAAGCGGCATGGGCGATTTTGGGGTAGTGCCCTTTGAAGTTAAGATCACACATAATGCATTTCTTAATAGATGTCCCATTTCTCAGGACAATGTTTTCTTTTTTTTTGAGATGGGGTCTTGCTCTGTCATGCAGGCTGGAATGCACTGGCAGAGTCAGCTCACTGCAGCCATGACCTCTTGGGCAGAAGCCGTACTCCCACCTCAGCCTCCCAAGTAGCTGGTCTGCAGGTGTGCACCACCATGCCTGCCTAGTTTTTGTATTTTTTTGTAGAGGCAGAGTCTTGCTGTGTTGCCCAGGACGGTCTTGAACTCCCGGGCTCAAACGATTCTCCTGCCTTGGCCTCCCAAAGTGCTGGGATTGCAGGTAGGAGCCAACATGGCTGGCCAGGACAGTTTTTGAAAGTATCTGACTCAACTCTGGCCAATAAGTGTGTGAGTGCTTGTGTGTGTGAATAAATATATGTGCGTGTGTGTGGTGCCTGGGCCTGTATATGTGTGTGTGTGTGTGCACATGCGTGCATGCATGCGTACACGTGTGTACACTATGTGGCACGTGTGTGGCATGTGTATGTGTGCACGTGTGTGCACGTGTGTGCACGTGTGTGGCGTGTTCATGTGTGCTATTGGGTTGGGCTGATTTAGCTTCATGTTCTCTTCCTTTGTGTTGTTATTAGGAAGATAATTTCATCTCAGAAGAGCTTCAGAAAGTCACATGGACAAGCTGATGGATGTTAAGGTACCTCGTAAGTGGCACCGCCGCCATCACAGGAAGGGCCTGTGCTAGACATCCTTGTGATTTGTGTGATATTCTGGTCCTGGGAGATTGGGTGAGGCTCAGGATCTCAGGTGCATAGGGTGGGGTCCTCTTGAGGGGCACCTGGAGCTGCCTCAGCTCCTGTTTGTGAGGCCAAGTGAGATCCGTAAAAACGCGTTTCTGCTGACACGTGGCAATGGCATCACGCTTGCTGCCCCCATAGTTACGCGCAGGGAGCTTGTCTTCTGTCATCACTACCTCTCACGCCCGCATTCTCACACTGGGAACAGCTGAATAAATCCGCAGCTAAGTAGGACTACTACAGATCCTGTCGGTAGTGAGCGCTTTTGGGCGGATGATTCTAAAAACTCTATTCTCCAAATAGCTTTTCTGCTGGAGTTTGCAGATTTGAGTGATAGACAATGGAGAATTTATTTTTAGTTTTAGTTTTTAGTTCAAATCTTCACTGCACCAAATAGCTGTCAGCCGGCCCTCTGTGGAAGACGGGATTAAAACGCAGGTCCTTGTTCAAGCAAGAGGCAGAATCCTATTTAAATGGTTAAAGAGTAAGCACAGCATGAGCGCTCCTTCATCATTGTTAAGCCCAGCTTCGTCCTCGTTACTGAAGAGAAGACACCTTCATTTTTGCTGTGTGAAACCAAGGAATCAAGTGGTTGGTCAAATTAAGGAGAGGGCATCCATCCATCTATCCGTCTGTCTGGGAGACTGCTGGGGACCGAAGCAGTAGGGCTAGGCACTGGTTACCAAAAACAAACTTTATTGCCAATTATGGGATCACAGACACCTGAAAACCCCGGCTTCGGGAAGTCAGCCGAGAAACACTTACCTCGGGTGTTTCAGTGAATTTAAGGACGATAGTAAAATTGAGGCAAAGGGGAAATATTCATTTGCGCTTATGTGAAATCTCTTTCTGAGTGATCTAAGGAATCAGTCACCTGCAGGTGCTCTGTGTGTGTCTGTGTGAGAATCATCATGAGGACAGTTAGGACCGTTCTCAAAGCTTTGCAGGGTTTTTTCCCAGGTTTTTCTAAATTTTTTTTTTTTTTTTACTTTTGTGGCTTGTTAGGAAGGGGCCCTGTTGGAGGCTCAGGCTGCCCTTCAAGGCCCCAGCTCAACCTGCACTTTCCTTCCTCTTCTCTACAGAGGAACTCGTCCATGCTCTGAGCCACAGGCCTTCCATGTGACGGAGGTCACACGTGTGCATAGCACAAACACATACGTTCTTACGCATCTGTGTAAAATGCATGCTACCAACAATTGTTATGGGGGTACTTCTGCTCCGTGAAGTTGTAGGCAGCACTGAGCGAGTGACCTGGAGCCACTGCTCCCAGGGGAAACACGAGGTCAGGCTCCTGAAGCCTCTGGCCACAACAGTTTCATCTGCCAGTCAGTGCATGGCTTTGTTTACTGTGTGTTTCTGTGTGAAGATGCTTCATTTAGTGTTTATTGTTGATTCATTAGCATTGAGCTCAGGGTAGCAGCACTGCGGCTTGTGTTGAGCGAAGGTTCTCCAGACACACGCTTTCTCTACACCAGGCAGTGTTCTGGGACATTTCAAACAGTGACGTTTGCAGTGGCATGAAACAGCTGGTGAGAGGACACTTGTTTGGAGTCTGACAGCTGAGAGGAGGCACGTGCCACCCTGCATGGCCTCGGCCTGGAGTGAGGGTGTGAGGGAGGCACGTGCCACCCTGTGTGGCCTCGGCCTGGAGAGAGGGCGTGAGAGGAGGCACGTGCCACCCTGCATGGCCTCGGCCTGTAGTGAGGGCGTGAGATGAGGCGTGTGTTACCCTGCGTGGCCTTGGCCTGGAGTGAGGGCGTGCGATGAGGCACGTGTCACCCTGCGTGGCCTCAATCTGTAGTGAGGGCGTGAGATGAGGCACGTGTCACCCTGCGTGGCCTCAATCTGTAGTGAGGGCGTGAGATGAGG
>NW_022441078.1:0-416 GCF_009761245.1 Sapajus apella
GAAGTTGATAAGAGTTCAAATGATCAGTAATGTATAAACTCAGTAGGTAAATTTTTTAAAACTAGAAAGATCTGATAGTAAGAGAAAAGAAGAGGCCAAAAAACTGGATAACCTGGAAATAAAATGAAACATCATTTACGGCTGGGCACAGTGGCTCATGCCTGTAATCCCAGCACTTCGGGAGGCTGAGGTGGGCAGATCACCTGAGGTCAGGAGTTCGAGACCAGCCTGGCCAACATGGCAAAAGCCTGTCACTACTAAAAATACAAAAATTAGCCAGGCATGCTGGCAGGCACCTGTAATCTCAGCTACTCAGGAGAATCACTTAAACCCGGGAGGCAGGGGTTGCAGTGAACTAAGATTGCACCACTGCACTCCAGCCTGGGGGACAAAAGCAAGACTCCATCTCAAAAAAA
>NW_022441078.1:516-6034 GCF_009761245.1 Sapajus apella
GAAGTTGATAAGAGTTCAAATGATCAGTAATGTATAAACTCAGTAGGTAAATTTTTTAAAGCTAGAAAGATCTGATAGTAAGAGAAAAGAAGAGGCCAAAAAACTGGATAACCTGGAAATAAAATGAAACATCATTTACGGCTGGGCACAGTGGCTCATGCCTGTAATCCCAGCACTTCGGGAGGCTGAGGTGGGCAGATCACCTGAGGTCAGGAGTTCGAGACCAGCCTGGCCAACATGGCAAAAGCCTGTCACTACTAAAAATACAAAAATTAGCCAGGCATGCTGGCAGGCACCTGTAATCTCGGTTACTCAGGAGGCTGAGGCAGGAGAATCACTTAAACCCGGGAGGCAGAGGTTGCAGTGAACTAAGATTGCACCACTGCACTCCAGCCTGGGTGACAAAAGCAAGACTCCATCTCAAAAAGAAAAAAAATTGTTTACATTAAGAGAGCTGGATGGACAGGTGGGTGCTTCCAGAAGGTGGAATACTGACGTGTAAGATTTTGAAACAGTTCTAGTGTAAGTGCTGGCCAGTTCTGGGGTGGTCATGAGTGGGGTGGATTGGGTAAATTGGAAGCGAAGGTCACTGGGGTTACGTACGATCAAGGAGCTGATCGGAGCTTGCTGGATAGGTTGCTCGAATGGCTATTCAAGCCATCGGATTAACAGAAGTTAAAGTCAAAGGGAAGACATTGCAGCAAGTACAGGGGCACGTGCCTGTAGTCCCGGCCACTAGGGAGGCTGAGGCAGGAGGATCCCTTGAAGCCAGGAGTTTGAGGCTGCAGTAAGCCATGACCACTCCTGTGAACAGCCACTGCACTCCAGTCTGGGCAACAAAGTGAGATCCCCCACATTTTCAATGAATAATGTTGACTAACACATAAAATGCCTATTATGTGCCAGATACAGTTCTAGGTGCTTTGCATATATTATTTGTATATATCCTACATACAAATAATATTAACAACGACCCTATGAAGTATATTACCATTATCCCCAGTTTATAGATTAAAAAATTGAGGCAAGAGATGAAACTCAAGAGGCTGGGCAAGGTGGCTCACGCCTGTAATTCCAGCACTTTGAGAGGCCAAGGCAGAAAAGGATTACCTGATCAAGAGTTCAAGACCAAAAAACAACAAAAGACAAAAAAAAAAGAAAGAAAAAGAAAAAAAGAGTTCAAGACCAGCCTGGCCAACACGGGAAACCCCATCTCTACTAAAAATATGAAAAAATTAGCCGGGCGTGGTGATATGCACCCATAGTCCCAGCTACTTGGGAGGCTGAGGCAGGAGAATTGCTTGAACCTGGGAGGTGGAGGTTGCAATGAGCCAAGATCACACCATTGCAATCCATCATGAGCGAGAGAGCGAGAATGAATTTGGCCAAAGCCAAACAGTAGAGTTGGGAGAGGACTCGGCTGTGTGGCTCCAGAGGCCTCGCCTCTTGTCGGGACAGGAAGATAAGGGACTAAGAGACCATAAGGCTGGGGTTGAAGGTGGAAGGGAAGCAGGAACCAGATCTGAAGGGCTTTGTATTTCATGCTGAGTTTTGTAATAACCCTCTTGGCAATTGACAGACTTTGAAGGGCGTCAGGCTAGGGCATGACAGAATCAAATTAATGTTCTGGAAAGATCTGTCGGGCTACAAAGTCAGACAGGAATGAATGATCTGGGGGCAGGAGGGTCCTTCAGAACCTCTTGCAACAAAGGGGGAATGATAGTGGGCCGGCGCTGAGACCTGTGCTTTGGAAAGGAAATGGAGCAGGTGGCAATGTCGGCAAAGGAGCCCAGGAAGGCACAGCCTGCGGCAGCCGCCACCCCAGGGGGACAGTTCGCGCTCACTTGGCCCTTAGGCAAGAGAGCACAGTCTTAGCCACCTAGAATGGCTGGGTACGTGCCAGCCTGAGCCTGCACAGAGGGCATGGCGGGCCAGCGAGAAACCCTGGGGCCCCTGCGGGGTGACGGCTAAGAGCCTGCATGGGGCCTTGGGGACTAGACGCACCCCTTTGAGGACCCTGGCTTGGTGGGGCCCCCTTTGCTTTCTGAGCTCGGGGCCAGCCAGCATCTGGGTCCCCAGCAGAGGGCAGCGCAGGATTGGGTTCGTCCTTGGCTCTCCGGTCTGCACCTGCCCGGGGCCGCAGCTGCGCAGCGCAGAGGCAGCGGTGCGCTCTCACCACCAGCCAGCTCCCACGCACACCCAGGTCCTCCCCGTCCAACTCATGGCTCAAGACAATGCCTGGAAGGCCTGGGGGCCCTCAGGAAGACCAAGCGACAGCAGCCAGGGCGGCTGGGATGACAGCCAGACTCGGGCATGCATGAACAGGCCTGGGCAAGTGGCGGGCTCCGTGCTCTCCCAGCCCACGCCTGTGATGCTGCCAAAGGCAGAGAGATCTCAAAGAGCTCCACGAATCTCCCAGGAGGGAGGCCCCCGCCTTGAGGAACAGTCAACCTCATATACCCACCTGGGGCCTCTGGGCGGGGTCAGGGCAGGAAGCAAAAGCATTTCGATTCTAGCGGAGTTTTGAAACCTACCCACCCAGCAGAGAAAAAGGAACAAAAGGACTGGACTCCTGGCAGGGAGCTTCCCGGACTCTGGCCTCTCTAAATTGGATGTCAAATCATGAATAGAGGTCCCTAGGTCCCCCCTACTCGGTATTTTAATAATCGTGGCTTTTTAAAATTATTCTAATTGTTGTAAAACATACTATTTGCCGTGTTAACCATTTCTGAGTGTACGGTTCTATTTTGCATTGTTTCCCCTCTCGATTTTTACTGGGATTTCTCATGCACAGAATGAGGCACTGAGAAAACCATGAGGAACAGCAGACCTGGACAATGACCTGACGGAGGAAAACACATTCGGAATTCTAAGGTGGGCGTGAGAGGGTCTGCAGCCAATGCGCCTTGTGAACTTTCCAGCACACCTCTGTCCTGAGGGTTTCCACTGCACGTCTCATCATGTCACCCGCCACACCCTCCCCAGACACAGTCCAGACAGAGCCGTGGCTCATCTGGGAGTGGTCAGTGAGTACCCCAAAGGGATCCCTGCCCGTGTTCAGAAACAGGAACAAGGTTGCTGGAAAACCTCCGCCACGTCATGGCATAAATCATCTTTGAGCATGTAAATGAAAAGTTCCAGGCTGGGCACGGTGACATCTGTAATCCCAGCACTTTGGGAGGCCGAGGCAGGTGGATCATGAGGTCAAGAGATCAAGACCCTCCTGGCCAACATGGTGAAATCCCGTCTCTACTAAAAATACAAAAATTAGCTGAGCGTGGTGGTACATGCCTGTAGTCCCAGCTACTTGGGAGGCTGAGGCAGGAGAATCACTTCAACCCAGGAGGTAGAGGTTGCAGTTAACCAAGATTACCCCACTGCACTCCAGCCTGGGTGACAGAGTGAGACTCTGCCTCAAAAAAAAAAAAAAAGTCCCAAGCAATTATGACAAATTTTTAAGCAATTAATGCATTGGGTCTTTAGCCTTCAATGAGCTAGACAGCTGAGCCACACAGAACTTGAACCCCTAATAAGAGCTCATATTTGCAGAGTGCTATGAGCCTGGCACGGTGCTGACCACTTTACTTATTCAGGTCTTTGCAGTGGAAACGCTGCTATTATCCCCATTTTACAGAGAAAATCAAAGCCCTGAGGGCTAGCTGACTTCCTCAAGGTCACAGGGGAGGTAAGTGTTGGGGCCTGGGTTTGGACCCAGGCAGGTTGGCTCCAACAACACTGCTCGTGAAGGCGCCCTTGCCTGCAGCTGTGCCTGGAGCCGTATCCACTGGGCCCGCTCCCACTCTGGGAGGCTCAGAAGCTTGTGGAAGGGTGAGTCCACAAACTTTATTTTTTAGTTTGGTTTAGACAGAGTCTTGCACTGTCACCCAGGCTCGAGTGCAGTGGCACAATCATGACTCGCTGCAGCCTCAAACTCCTGGGCTCAAGCGATCCTCCCACCTCAGCCTCCGGAGTAGCTGGGACTACAGATGCACGCCACCATGCCTAGCTAATTTTTGTATTTTTCATAGAGACTGGATTTTGCCATGTTTCCCAGGCTGGTCTTGAAATCCTGGCTTCAAGCAATCCTCCTGCCTCGACCTCCCAAAGTGCTGGGATTCCAGGTGTGAATCACCACACCCAACCCAGTCAACTTTGAATAATGTCAGAGTCACTAGTCTTGGGAACCTAGAATTGCCCTAAATCTCTCCATTTCGACTGGTAGATTTTCACATGAATACTTTAACAAGGCTTGTCAGCGCAACCATGGGCTGTCCACGTGCACTCACCAGGACAGTCCTTCTGTTTCAGTCTTAGTATACACACAGAAAGTGTAATGTCATCAAAGGACTGGAAAAAAACCAGTGTTTCCGTACCCACAACATGTCTTTGGATGTGCTGCCTGTAGAAGGCCTTTCTCTGCCCGTCCCTTCTCCTTCACCCTTGACTTTGCTGTCCAGCTCTTTAAGGGTCTTGAGCCTGTGAGCACGTGACCAGAAGACAGACCAGGGAAGCGGTGTATCTTCTTTTTTTTTTTTTGAGACAGAGTCTCACTCTGGAGTGCAGTGGCCCCATCCCGGCTCACTGCAACCTCCTCCTCCCGGGTTCCAGCGATTCTCCTGCCTCAGCCTCCTGAGTCACTGAGACTATAGGCTTGCAGCACCACATCCGGCTAATTTTTGTATTTTCAGTTGAAATGGGGTTTCACCATGTTGGCCAGGATGGTCTCCATCTCCTGACCTCATGATCTGCCAGCCTCAGCCTCCCAAAGTGCTGGAATTTCAGGCGTGAGCCACCATGCCCAGCCAGTGTTATCTCCTGATATCCCCAGAAGAGCAGAGAGCAAATGTAGAACTGGAAGTCTGGGTTGTTTTCTATTTTCCTGTACTTGGACTTTAAAGATGCATATGAGCTCTTATATTTCAAGCTAGTGGTAGGTAGAGAAGAAGGAGGTTTGAAAACAATGTTATTTCAGGTGTACCAAGCAGCCGCGCACACATGACTTCAACCTCTCCTTTCTTTCACTCCATATCTGACCTCCCTCAACCTATACCCACCACATTGTCGCCGGGGGAGGAGGGCGAGAAGGCAACCAGTAACTATGCTAACTGGGGGCAACCCTCATCTATTTATTTATCATCACCCAGCTTTACTTATCAGAGAACAGCCTTTCATGCCCAAGGCTGGACTGATTTGCAGCAGAGGCATTTATGCTTAAACACTTTCCTTTCTCCCTTTACTACTGTTCGTTATTTTTTGTAATGGAGCTTGCTTTCATTTCCATGTTCAAGTGGGTAATATTTGAATGCACTTTGAGGTAGAAGCGTTTTGACAGATGTTGGATAATGGGGAAGAACGCAGGCGGAGGCCGCCCTGCCTGCTGCCCAGGTGGGCTGTGTTTGCATCTGGTTCTTTCAGGATTTGTTGTTTCATTTTTCAGAATATTGTCAGGGCTCACACTGCCTGATGCAGCTGCATTTGGTGGCTTTTAGAATTTTCGCAGTCTCAGCTGGGCGTGGTA
>NW_022441079.1:0-6034 GCF_009761245.1 Sapajus apella
AATAAATGAACCATGTTTTACCTGTTATATTGCTCATCTCTATTACTCTTCATCAGCATCTTTTTCCAAAGCGATAAAATGAACAATGGCCCCACTTTGTTTTACTTCATCAATACAAGAACTTGCAATGTTATCCTCCCTATCAGTCAGCAGCACAATTTCAGATCCATCGAGTTGGGAGTATAGCTCTCTAATCACCTGTAAAGGTAATTCAGAGCACAGTTACCAACAGGCATTCCGAGATCAAATAGACCAATGGGAAATAAGAAAAAAATTACAGAGAAAATAAACACAAGTTATGCAGAATAGGAGATGGCCTCTATTTCAAAATAAGAATTTTCAAGCAACTTTTTTTGGGGGAAGTTAAACATTATTATTATTATTATTTTTTTTTAACTATCTGCAGCAGGGAATATTCATTTAAATGAATTAGGTGGGACCAGGCTTTGGAAAATCCTGTCTAGACTAAATGATGATAACATCTCAACCTGGGAAACTCAGGTCAACCAGATATCGAAGGTATAATCACGGTATATGACATTAAATAGTGTTCTGTTTTCTTTGATTGGACTGCCCTCTGACAGATAAGCCTTCAGTTTATAAAGTCTGTTGCACTTATAGCTAGATGGCTTAAGAATCCACTTCAACATTTTCAAAGTCAGTGATTACAAATTAGTAAACCCTCACTATACTTATAAAGAAAAAATATGGAAAGTTCTAAGCATGTGGTTAAGGACCTTGTTATGCAACTTTGATTTACTTCTAATAATAACTGGCACAGAACTAAGCATATTGGTGATGCTCAAATAATGCCCAAAAATTATATTTGTAGCGTGAATCCTTTTCCTAAATGCCAAACAGTTTGAAACTCAAAGTTTTGAATCTAGGTGCCTATAAAAGAGGATAAAGAGAACTTAGCGCAGGATGACAACTATATTTCATTTTCTTTGACACTTTTAATTGGTAGTGGCATCTTGGAGCACAATTTTGAGACACTGAGCCTAGGCCAAGAGGCAACAAATGACAGATTATCAGTGGCTTTCTTTGGCATGGAGTGGAGGTGTTTGTGGAAATGTGCAGAAGAGGGTTTGGAATGTAGAAATCCCTAAGAAAGCTGGATCAGGGGATAAATTGACTACCCTTATGACATTTTTGCATGTTTTGAGGCAAAGAATGACTAATACATACATTGCAATATATGGGAAATATTCTCTGACATGCATTGAAACCAAACAAAAAGATAGGAAAATACTTTTATACATTTAAGGCATTTGTAGCATCACCATCACACTTCTCCCATGCATTTAAGTACAAAATGAAGATCCAAAGATGAAGCAGAGTTCTCTCTTTCATCTTTCCTTTTCTTGCATGTGTTTATTTAGCAAGCATTTACAATGTGTCAGTCACTGTGCTGGGGATTCTGTAGGAACTACATTCCTATATTAATAACTGGGTTCAATTTAACAGTGTTTATGGAGCTTTGTGACAGAGGCTGAGGAGATCTACAGATGAACAACAAAGACAAAACTAATATGTATTTACCACAGAATGTTCTATAGTTCAAGAGAAATAACAATGTAGTGTCAACAGTTTACTGAATACTTCCTATTTAACTGTGTTTTATACATTGTATAATTTAATCCAAATCCAAGCTCCCAAAGTGTCTTCCTATTACCACTCTTACTGCCTACAATTTGTTTTATTCAGGGCAATTGGAATCATCTTCCTGGGACATAAATAGATTATCAAACTCTGACACTTTAAAGCATTCGGGAGCTTTCTGTTGTTCTTGAAACAAACTACAAGCCTCTTATTTTTGAAATTTTGAAAGATCTAGTCATTGTCTACTTCTTTGACCACATTTCATACCCCCTCATTTGCCAAACTCCAGTGCCACTAGCTTCTATCATTTCTTAAAATAATCTAGTTTTTTCTCACCTTTTTCCTATGGCACTTTTGCACTTTCCTTTTTTAACTGAACCAACCACTGGCTTCTTCTCATCCTTCAAATCAGAGCTTAAATATTACTTTTTAGTGAAGGCCTCATTGGCCTCTCTGGCCAAAGTAATTCTCCTTTCCCTGTTATTCTGTCACATCTCCTTGTTCGGTTTATTCACAACACTACATAATCTACAGTTCTTGTTTTTATCTATTTATTATCTGTTCCCTACTTATATAAATATTCCACAAGAGTGAAAAAGCTTTGCTTGGTGAATAAATTAAAACATGTTTGTATTTTGAATAAATTAAAACATGAGCAACCCTATGTGCTAGCTTTAATTATCCTATTCTACTGATGAGGTAATTGAAGACTAGAGAGGATACGAATCATGTTTAGGGTCACAAAGTTAATAAGTGGCAATTGTGATTTGAATGCAGGACTTTATGTTACAAACTTAAACTAAAATGTTATGCAATTCATGGAAGAGAGATTCAATTGGGTCAGGAGTATAAGGGAAGCTACATGAAAGAGAAAGGATTTTGAACGATTGGTAGAATTTTAACATGCAGAGACAGGCGTTGGGGTAGGGGAAGGAAGCATTTTAAATAGAAGAATAAAACAGAGTGGGGAGAATTGAGAAATAAGGCAGTAAAGATACCTGAGGGCAATTTTACTGCATTGGGGAGACTTTTTAGTAATGTCAAACTGAGAAATTGAGACAATTTTGTAGACTGTGAAGCGACAGTGAATATTTATTTTCTTTTTAATTGCATTTTAGGTTTTGGTGTACATGTGAAGAACATGCAGGGTTGTTGCATAAGTACACACATGGCAGTGTGATTTGCTGCCTTTCTCCCCATCACCTATATCTGGCATTTCTCCCCATGTTATCTCTCCCCATCTCCCCACACCCCGCTGTCCTTCCCCTATTCCCCCCCCCAACAGACCCCAGTGTGTGATGCTCCCCTCCCTTTGTCCATGTGTTCACATTGTTCAACACCCACTTATGAGTGAGAACATACGGTGTTTGATTTTCTGTTCTTGTGTCATTTTGCTGAGAATGATGGTTTCCAATTTCATCCATGTCCCTACAAAGGACATGAACTCATTGTTTTTTATGGCTGCATAGTATTACATGGTGTATATGTGCCACATTTTTCCCTGTCCAGTCTATCATCGATAGGCATTTGGGTTGGTTCCAGGTCTTTGGTATTGTAAACAGTGCCACAATGAACATTTGTGTGCATGTGTCCTTATAGTAGAACGATTTATAATCCTTTGGATATATACCCAGTAATGGGATTGCTGGGTCAAATGGAATTTCTATTTCTAGGTCCTTGCCACCCTGTCTTCCACAATGGTTGAACTAATTTACACTACCACCAACAGTGTAAAAGTGTTCCTATTTTTCCACATCCTCTCCAGTGTCTGTTGTCTCCCGATTTTTTAATGATCACCATTCTAACTGGTGTGAGATAGTATTTCAATGTAGTTTTGATCTGCATTTCTCTAATAACCAGTGATGATGAGCATTTTTGCATATGTTTGTTGTCCTCTTGTATGTGTTCTTTTGTAAAGTGTCTGTTCATATCCTTTGCCCACTTTTGAATGGGCTTGTTTTTTTCTTGTAAATCTGTTTTAGATCTTTGTAGATTCTGGATATTAGACCTTTGTCAGATGGGTAGATTGCAAAAATTTTTTCCCATTCTGTTGGTTGCTGATTCACTCTAATGACTGTTTCTTTCGCTGTGTTGAAACTGTGGAGTTTAATTAGGTCCCATTTGTCTATTTTGGCTTTTGCTGCCAATGCTTTCGGTGTTTTGGTCATGAGGTCCTTGCCTATGCCTATGTCCTGAATAGTTTTGCCTAGGTTTTCTTCTAGGGTTTTTATGGTGTTAGGTGTTATGTTTAAGTCTTTAATCCATCTGGAGTTGATTTTAGTGTAAGGTGTCAGGAAGGGGTCCAGTTTCTGCTTTCTGCACATGGCTAGCCAGTTTTCCCATCACCATTTATTAAACATGGAGCCCTTTCCCCATTGCTTGTTTTTGCCAGGTTTGTCAAAGATCAGATGGTTGTAGATGTGTAGTGCTTCTTCTGGGGCTTCTGTTGTGTTCCATTGGTTTGTGTCCCTGTTTTGGTACCAGTACCATGCTGTTTTGATTACTGTAGCCTTGTAGTATAGTTTGAAGTCCGGTAGTGTGATGCCTCCGGATTTGTTCTTTTTTGCTTAGAATTGACTTGGCTATGTGGGCTCTCTTTTGGTTCCATATGAAGTTTAAGGTGATTTTTTCCAGTTCTGTGATGAAGGTCATTGGTAGCTTGACGGGGATAGCATTGAATCTGTAAATTACTTTGGGCAGTATGGCCGTTTTCACGATATTGATTCTTCCTAATCATGAATGTGGAATGTTTCTCCATCTGTTTGTGTCCTCTCTTACTTCGTTGAGCAGTGGTTTGTAGTTCTCCTTGAAGAGGTCCTTTATGTTCCTTGTTAGTTGTATTCCTAGGTATTTTATTCTCTTTATAGCAATTGTTAATGGCAGTTTGATCGGTGTGATTTCCCATGCAGTGACCCGCTGCGCCAGCTGACACAGCTGCGCTGAGATTCGTGGCGCTTTTTTGCCTGGGAATCTCCTGGCCTGAATCCCTGTTTTAGTCTCCTTTTCTATGAGTTGAATGGCCACTCTGTCTCCTAGGAGCTCCAATCGCCAGCTAAAACAGCGCCCGAACCCGTCTATTTTGTGCGGAGAACCGCCGCGCCTAAACAGCCGCGCTGGCCAAAATAGGTGCACTGGCCAAGACAGCCGCGCTGGCAACCTGTGGGGCTCCTCCACCTGGGAATCTCCTGGTCTGTGGGCAATAAAAATCCATCTGGAAATGCGGCATCCACTCACCCTCCGCACTTTCGCTGGGAGCTGCAATCCTGAGCTACTCCTAATTGGCCATCTTGAATCTGTCCCTTTAGACAGTGAAGATTTCTTAATAGTAAAATGACATAATTGATATTATTTGTGGGCTCAAGATGACCATTTGGCTAAAAATAATGTTCATGATAATTATACATATATTTAACTATTATAAATAATTATATACTTATGATAATTATACATTATATATATTTGAACTATATATTTACTATATAATATAGTAAATATTGTTCTAAGTATGTAAATGTATCATTTCACATAATCCTTATAATTATTCTATGAGGTAGGCATTCCTATTTCTTATACTGTATAGAAAAGGCACTGAGAGTCCAAAGAGACTGAAATGTTAGCCTAAGATTACACAGTTAGTAAGTAGCACATCCAGTACTCTGATGTCAAAGTTTATGTTCTAACTCATATGTCTTACTCTAAATATGACTCACAGTCCTGCTACATCTGCTTTAGGAGGTACAATAAATAGTTTGCCCTAGCGGAATGTTACAGAAGCTCAAATGAGAACTAGCTTAAAGTGGAATCATACTATGTCATCTGTGTCGCTGCCCCAAAATTGATGGCTTTTGCATCTAAGCACACTTATTTAACTAACATTTTTCAAGCACTGACTACTGCATGGTAACAAGACAGCAAAGTCCCTGACTTCCTTGGCTTATAAGTGAGTGGCAAATTTATAGTTGCTTATTCACCCATGGGTTGTTCATTGATTGACTGATCCATTAAAACATCAAGAGAATTTTTTTCTATATACTTAGTCCTGTGCTTCTTAGGATTACTTATGTTAAAATTAGGCAGCAAGCATGTGCAGCAGCACTTAACATGACAATCTCCTGAAAAGAAACAAAAACCAAAATATATTTGCAGTAAGATTTTCACCAGAAATGCAGATTTAATTCCAGAGCAGATGGAATTTCCTCCCTGAGCATATGTAGGTAACTTTTCCAGAGTGTATTTCTTTCATGGCTGCTTATTATTTGGATTAGCTTATTTATAATAGTGGCAGTACTATCAAAGTGAACCATCCCCACCCAGGATCCATTTTCAACAGTCTGCAGCAGGAATTGTATTGCTGCTTGATTCATTCGATTCAGGCGGTTATAGCTCGCCATGCTTACAGACTTATGAAGAAGTAAGCACACAATTCTTTGAT
>NW_022441080.1:0-6033 GCF_009761245.1 Sapajus apella
CCCAGAGGACACACAGCTGACTTAATGAAGTAAACTCCAGAAAAATTACTTAATTTTGTTAAATAATTCTGTGAACTCTCTTCATTTAGCAACTGTCCAGGAGGTAAGAAAAAGAAGCAAACTCGGGAATATCACCAGATTTGAGATGTCTGAAATGAGGACCTGGATTAAGTCATGTCTAGGCCAACGTTAATGCCAGAAACTCAAATATTTAATCCAACAAACTCTCTTTTTTGCTTATGCCAGTCTGGCTGGATTTCTGCTTCTTGTAATTGAAAGAGCCCCAGCTAATACATTTGCTATATGCACAAGGCTGCACTAGGTATTTCGAGGTAAATGGAAATGCAGGATCCAAAGACAAGCAAATATAGCATGGTCCTTGCTTCAGAAATTTAACATTTGTTTAAGGGGACCAACTATAATAAGTGAAAAGCTAAATGCTCCAGTCCATGAGCTCTTCCACCGGTGTTAAGGAGGTGTGGATAGAAAATCTCCTTATTTCCTGCACCATCACTGCTGACACTAAGTGTTGGGGAACTCCTTACCCATTTTTATTGAGGCAGAAGAGTAAACTCAGCAGTAGAAATGTAAGATTTTGGCCAGTCCCAGTGGCTCACACCTGTAATCCCAACATTTTGGGAGGCCAAGGTGGCTGGTTCACTTGAGGTCAGGAGTTTAAGGCCAGTCCGGCCAATAGAGTGAAAACCCATCTCTAGAGAAAATACAAAATTATCTAGGCATGGTGGCACACACTTGTAATCCCAGCTACTTGGGAGGCTGAGGTCTGAGGATCACTTGAGCCCAGTACATGCAGGTTGCAGTGAGCTGAGATCTCACCACTGCAGTCCACCCTGGGTAATAGAGTAAGACTCTGAGGCACAAAAAAAAAAAAAAAAAAAAGAAAAGAAAAAAGAAAATTAAAAAAATAGACGGAAAAAGAAAAGAAAGAAAGAAAGAACTGACAGAAGAGCAGAAGATCAAACACCACATGTTCTCACTCATAGGTGGGTGTTGAACAATGAGAACACATGGACACAGGGAGGGGAGCACTACACACTGGGGTCAGTTGGGGGGAAATAGGGGAGGGACGGTGGGGGGTGGGAAGCTGGGGAGGGATAGCAGGGGGAGAAATGCCAGATGTAGGTGATGGGGAGGAAGGCAGCAGATCACACTGCCAGGTGTGTTCCCATGCAACAATTTTGCATGTTCTTCACATGTACGCCAAAACCTAAAATGCAATAAAATAAATAAATGGGAAAAAAAAAGAATTTTTCTCAAATTTGAGGAAAACAAAAATTCACTACGAATCAATTTACTATGAAAGTTCTATTGAACATTTGCAACATAAAGCAAATACTTTAAAATTAAATATCCCAGAGTGCTATGTAAAACAAACATGAAAAACATACAAAAGGCTTCTAATATAATTTCCTAACTAACATCTGGTTTACTGAGTTTTGTTTCTCTCATGTGATTAAAGCTTTATAACATCGACTTCACTTTTCCACTTTTATTGTCATACTTATAATGTTTCTTTTAAAAAGAAGAATATCTAACATACTTGCTGTTACAAAGAGTAAGATACTTTTTTTTTTTTTTTGAGACAGAGTTTCGCTCTTTTCGCCCATGATGGAGTGCAATGGCACAAACTTGGCTCACTGAAATCTCCGCCTCCT
Source organism: Sapajus apella (assembly GCF_009761245.1). Classification (NCBI taxonomy): domain Eukaryota; kingdom Metazoa; phylum Chordata; class Mammalia; order Primates; family Cebidae; genus Sapajus; species Sapajus apella. The sequence continues at coordinate 1,677 of NW_022441080.1, forward strand.
GGGAAGAAGTGATTCTTTTGCCTCAGCCACCCGAGTAGCTGGGATTACAAACATCCACCACCACACCCAGCTAATTTTTTTTTATTTTTAGTAGAGACTGGGTTTCACCATGTTGGACAGGCTGGTTTTGAACTCCTGACCTCAGATGATCCACCTGCGTCGGCCTCTCAAAGTGCTGGTATTACAGGTGTGAGTCACAGTGTCTGGCCCAGCCAGATCTTTTAAATTCACAAGGATCTTTGCTTGATAGTCAGAGAAACAAACACACAAATCTCTTTTTCTCTATTAGTAACCTCTGTGTATAGTAAATGATAAGGCAAATGAAACAGTCTTGCTTGGCACAACTAATTTTCACTAATTTCTCTAGATATTCTATTTAGGTGGGCTATTTCCTAGTGGGCAATTTTTTTTTAATTGTACTTTGGGCTCTGGGTTACATGTGCACATCCTGCATCCTGCAGGATTGTTGCATAGGTACATACATGCCATGGTGGTTTGCTGTCTCCCTCCCCCACCCCCCGTAGTCTAAATCAGGCATTTCTCCCAGTGTGGTGATCATTAAAAAATCTGGAGACAACAGATGCTGGAAAGGATGTGGAGAAAAAGGAACACTTTTACACTGTTGGCAGGAGTGTAAATTAGTTCAACCATTATGGAAAACAGTATGGCGATTCCACAAGGATCTAGGAATGGAAATTCCATTTGACCCAGCAATCCCATTACTGGGTATATACCCAAAGGAACAGAAATCATTCAATTTATAAAGACACATGCACATGTATGTTCGTTGTGGTGCTGTTTACGATAGCAAACACCTGGAATCAACTATGCTGCATAAATGTTTTCAAAAGAAGACATTTATGTGGGCAATCTTTAATATTGATCCAGTAATTTGCCATAGAAACTAAAGAAAAACAAATTGAAGATGCAAATTTTTACTTTGGCAAATACATTCTTCACATGACTTGAAACATAAGCATGATTGGCTGGAGGCAGTGGCTCACACCTGTAATCCCAGCGGCACTTTGGGAGGCCAAGGTGGGTGGATGATGAGGTCAGGAGATTGAGTCCTGGCCAACATGGTGAAACCCTGTCTCTACTAAAAATACAAAAATTAGCTGGGCATGGTGGCTCATGCTTGTGATGCCAACTACTCAGGAGACTGAATCAGGAGAATTGCTTGAACCCAGGAGGTGGAGGTTGCAATGAGCCGAGATCACGCCACTGCATTCCAGTCTGGGCAACAGAGTGAGACTCCATCTTGAAAAAAATAACAAATAGATAAATATAATTATCAGGAAGTACTATGAAAAATGGGACAATAAAAATTATCTTGAGGAAACCTCTATCAACAAGAAGGAGTGGAAACACAGCATTCTCTCTCACCAAGGAACAACCCTCTTCCCACTTTTCTTTCATCTTGTTAGCAAAACTCAGGAACAGTTATATTCTACAGCCTCCAAAATGAATGTGAAGACCACATAAGCAATAGCAATTGGGTTGGAACTGTGGAAGGAAGCCAGAGATACTGTCATGGAGAGATATCTTCCTGAAAGTGAGGGGAACACTGAGGAGTCAAAATCAGAATGGGGTAAACCAATGGGTGGATTGCCCCTCAGACCTAATTTGATTTAGAGTAAGAGAGGAGGCAGATGGAAATTAATAATCACACAGCAAGGCCATGGTTGAAAGAAGCAGTCTGTGTCCATGAGGCAGAGAGCAAGAAAGTGAGATATCCTAGAACAGCAGGTAGATGACTTCTCTACTACCCTCCTAGAACAGCAGGTAGACGACTTCTCTACCCCCACCATACACAGGACACTCCTCCACAACACGTGTCCATGAAACCCAAGTAGTGAATAACACATACACACACACACACACACACACACACACACACACACACACACACACATTCACGCATGCACACAATCTATACAAACATACTACAAGAAAAAGTCTATTTATAGATAAGGAATCTCATCAGAAAAATATTGTCACCCAGCGGAAATCTCTGACAGCCTATTCTACTAAGAAATGAAAACCAGACAATCAGTCAACCAACCAGTTGTGTCCATGAAACAAGACAACAGAGCAGAAATACAAGAGCTAGAGAGATAACAGAGAAACTTAAGAAGCAACTGGAAGAAAAAAATAAAAATCAGATGTGAACGACACAAAGGTGCAAACTCACAGCAAAAAGCACTACAAAGAAAAAAGATAGAAAAAAGAAAAGAAGAAAAGTGAGCTAAAAGGGTTGTATGATTTGGAAAAAAAAGAAATTAAAGAAGAGGCTGGGCACAGTGGCTCATGCCTGTGATCATGACACTGGGAGGCCAAGGTGGGCAGATCACCTGAGGTCAGGAGGTTGAGACCAGCCTAGTACAACATAGTAGTTGGGAAGCAGATGAAGTATACTTCTTAAAACAGAGGGTACATCTTTTCTCAGATGCTTATGGAACAGTCATTGCCTTCAAGAGAACACATATTAGGCCACAATAAAATATAAATTAATTTGAATGGTGGAACTATTATATACAGCATACTCTGAGTATAATGCAATACATACCTAAAAATTAATAAAGTGAAAATAACCTGTTATTAATTTAAAATATTATTTTAAGTGACTCTTGGATAAAATAGGAAACCCAAATGAAAATCACTGAATACAGTAAAAACATAGTTTTGAAAACAAGTATTTTTTTAAAAGGAATAAAAAACATATTTTCACGTCAAGAAATATATAAACAACATAACAACAAAAGGCAGAAAAAATATATTAAGATGAAAATAGAAGTTGCTGAATTAGAAAATGGGCAGAAACAGCAAATAAACTAAAAAGCTAGTTCTTTAGTGGGGAAAAAAATAAACCCTATGCAGATGCTCCTTGACTTACAAGAGGTTTATATCACCATAAATTCATTATGAGTTGAAAATATTGTAAGTTGAAACTGCATCTAATACATTTAGCTATTAGATGTTAAAGTAGCTTAGCCTAGCCTACTGTAAATGTGTCCAGAGCACCTGCATCAGCCTATAGTTGGGCAAAACCATCTAACAAAAAAGCCTATTTTAGAAGAAAGTGTTATATATCTCATGTTATTCATTGAATACTGAAAGTGAAACAGAATGGTTATTTGGGTACTTTAAGTATGGTTTCTACTGAATGCTCACCACCTTTGCACCACTGAAAACTCAAAAAATCATGTCAAACCATCATAAGTTGACCATCATCTTTAATCAATAAACTTCAAACTAATATAAGGAAAGAGAAACCAAATATACAAAATTAAAATAAGGAAAATGGCAAATATGGAGGAAAGAACTTCTTTGTACAATTCTTTGTAAATTAAAAAACTTGAATTAAATGAACAACTTTTTAAGAAAACAGTTTATCAAAAAGATAGGAAATCTGATCAGACCAATTTCCACAGAAGCAAACAGTTATTTTGGACTTGATAATTTTTTAACCAGTTTTAAGCAACTTTTAGAAATTGTTCTGAGTATTTCAAACCAGTGTTGCCTGGGTGAAGTAGCTTACGCCAGTAATCGCAGCACTTTGTGAGGCTTAGCCATCACCTGAGACCCGGAGTTTGGAACCAGCCTGGCCAACATAGCGAAATCCAGTCTCTACTAAAAATACAAAAATCAGCCGGGTGTGGTAGTGCATGCCTGTAATTCCAGCTACTTGGGAAGCTAAGGCACTAGAATCGCTTGAACCCGGGAGGCAGAGACTGTGGTGAGCTGAGATTGCACCACTGCACTCCAGCCTGGGTGACAGAGTGAGATTCTGTCTCAAAACAAACAAACAAACAAACAAACAACAAAACAAAAAAGAGTATCAAACCATAGTGTCATTCCAACATTTGCCAACCATGCCCAGAAATAGAGCTCAAGAAATTAATAGCCACATATACCCTTCTCCAAAAGGAAACCACCAGAACACAAGGCCATTCCTCACTTTCCACTTCCCACTCACAGCTGCCCCCCTTTTCCCTCTTGGTAAAACAAATGCAGACGCCTCACTCATGAGGACTCCTAGCTTAATTCATTGTCTTGATGTTTAAGACTTTAGGGTGAGCCCCAAAAAAGGAAAACCTAAAATATGTGTGTCCGTTCAGCCTTCTTTAACTAAAGCAATATACAATCATCATAAATAGTAGGGGTTTGTGTCTTTCCTTTCTATTTTTTTTGAGACAGGGTCTTGCGCTGTTGCCCAAGCTACATTATTGTGGTGTGATCACAACTCACTGAAGCCTGAAGCCTCCAACTTTTGGCCTCAAGTGATCCTCCTGCCCAGCCTCCTTAGTAGATAGAACACTATCATATCTGAGTGATTCTTTTCCAGCTTTCTTAC
>NW_022441081.1:0-6033 GCF_009761245.1 Sapajus apella
GCCATGGGGACTGCACTGAGACAGAGGTTGGGGGGCTTGTTGGGAGAGCTACACAGGGTTGGATTGCCTGTGGAGGTGGGTAGAGGGTTGGTAGAGGCACTCTTGGGGCCGGATACACACAGCCTGAGTGGTGGGGAGGCGGCGGGTGGGTCAGGTGCTCTCAGGGATCTGCTGCCTGGCAAAGAGCGGGTGAGGGTGCTATTTCGGGCTCTGTGGGTTGTGGCAGGGGCAGGTTGGGTGCGCTATCGGGCTACCTGAGCTATCCACGGTAGTATTTCCCAAGATGGAGAGGGAGTTTGGAGTGCTCTCCATGGCTGCACTGCCCAAGGTAGGGAGTTGGTTGGGGGCGCTATCCAGGGCCGCACTGTTCCCGACGGGGAGTGAGTTAGGGCATTCACTATTCAGGATTGCAGTGCCCACAGTGGGGGGTGGTTTGGGTGCCCTATGGGGGCATCATTGCCTGCGGTGGGGGTCTGCTTGGGGACGCTCTTTGTGGCTACACCACCCACCCCAGGGAGCCTGTTGGGGTGCTATCCTGGGCTGTGCTGCCCATGGCAGGGGGTTGGTTTGCGGGTGCCATCGAGTGCTGCAACGTCTAAGGCAGGGGCAGGTTAGGGGCTGCCATCACGTGCTACACTGCTGGTGGTGGGAGATGATGTGTTGGCACTATCCTGGGGCTCTACTGCCGGTGGTGAGGGATGGGGTGTTGGCACAATCCTGGGGCTACACTGCCGGTGGTGGGGAATGGGGTGTTGGCACTATCCTGGGGCTACACTGCTGGTGACAGAGGGCTAGGGGCTCTGTCAGAAGCTGCACTGCCAGTGGCAGGTGATGGAGGTTTCAGTGACAGTGGTGGTCTCTGAGAGAGGAGTGGTCGGTCCTCTTCTCCCCGGACTCTAAACTCTAAAGGGCCACCTCCTCCTGCGTGGCGGGCACACGTTTCTGTGAAAATCCTGATCACAGCAGGGCCCCCAGACCCATCGTGGTTCCTAGGCCTGAGCCCTCACATTCTGTGTTGCAGAGACTGCCAAGGATGCCCAGGCATGTAGTAGCAGACACCATGAGGTGACAGGGCCCTGTGGGTGGAGGTCTCAGGAACGGGAACCAGCACATTGGTGGGGAGGGCTGGCTGGGTATGAGTTTCTGCTGCTCCTGCCTCCCGAGCACAGCCTGGGTGGTCCCAGTGGTTTCTATGGAGCGGGAAGCCCAGGCACCATGGTGTCCCAGTCTCCACTCCCTAGCCAGTTTGGGCCAAAAAGAGATGCTGTGGACTTTGGAGGGTGGGTGTGAGTGCCTTCACTGAAACTGGCCCATGCCACCCAGTGGCCAGCATGACAAGGTGGGAGTCTAACACTACCACTCTCTGTGTTCTGTTCTAGGCTTTTCTGGCTTTGCCCGCCCAGCTGCTCCACGCCAGGAGAAGGAAGAGCCATCTGCCGCATGGTGGAGGCTGGAGCCTGTGGCATCACGGCTCGCCTCGTTGCGGTGGGTGGCAGGGACAGACTGCAGAGCGCCAGAGAGGTAGGAGCATGGCTGGCTGCCACCAGGGCAGGGACAGGGGTGCAGAGGTGGCCAGGTGGCGGCCTCTGAGGCAGCCTCGGGCCCTCGGTCCCCTACTGCTGGTTATGGCAGGCAGAGCTGGGGTTGCCACTGCTTCTGCCGCGCCATGTGCAGGTGGCAGCTGCAGTTGAGCCCATGGCAGAGGGTGGCAGTGCAGGTCCCAGATTTGAGTGAGGCCTGAGGGTCGTAGAATACTCCCCTCCCAACCTAGGATCCACTCCTGTTGGGCGGCTCCCTGAGTGCTGGGCTGTGGGTCTCTACACTGTGTGGCCACTGGAATGGGGCTGAGTGCCACTTCCCGCCCTCCTGCAGCTGGGACTTCACTGTCTCTGTTAGGGCCACAGTGTGGTCTGGCCCTGCTTCTGTGCTGCTGGCTGCTGCATGCATGTCCAGGATTGCCACCGCTGCTGATGTGCACCATCTGCAAGGCGCAGCTGCAGCTAAGCCCATGGCGTCGGCTGGCAGAGCTAGTCCCAGAAGACCCGAGGGCTGTCAAGCAGACTGCCCTCCCAGCCTAGGGCCCCTCTTTCTTGGCCTATGGACAGAGTGACGGGTGGCAGTCGCTGGTTGCTGTGCAGCCGCTGGATCCTAGAGGCCAACTGGCCGGTTCCTGCTTTCCTGCAGCAGCAGGGTGGACTGCCTTTGTGAGGAGCTGTGGAGGCTTCTGGCCCTGGGATCCTCACTGCGGTGGAGCCGGCGGGCAGCGTCAGTGGTTGTCACTGTGGCTGCTGCATGGCCGTGTGCAGAGGGAAGGTGCAGCTGAGCCCAAGGCAGAGGCTGGCCCTAGACGGCCCAAGAATTGCCCAATGCACCGCCTAGGGTCCATCTTCCTTGCCCCCGCCCAGAGTGTGGGGTCTGAGCACTGAGTGCTGTGCAGCCTCGGGGGTGGGGCTGAGCACCAGTTCCCGCCCTCCTCTTCCTTTTTGGCCCTGGTCCAGGGCGCTGGTTGTGGGCGCTGGCTACCCTGCAGCTCCTGGGATGGGGCTGGGCGCCAGTTCCAGTCCTCCTCTGGCTGTGAGGCCTGATTTAGGCGCCATAGCCGGGTGTGGTCCTTGGGTCCGCATTGTTGGTGGAGGCGGGCAGGATCAGGGATTGCCACCGCTGTTGCCACATGCCATCTATAAGTGGCAGGTGCAACAGAATGCACGGGAGGCTTCAGGGCTGGTCTCAGACAGCCTGGGCATCGCCCAAGGCACCTCCCCCAATCCTAAGATCTCTGCTTCCTTTGCCCAAGCCCAGAGCATGGGGTCGCTGACTCTGGGCCCACTGCAGCCCCAGGGATGAGGCTGAGCGCCTGTTTCCAACCCCTTGCAGCTGTTCTGCCAACCACCTAAATTAGGCGCAATGGTGACATCTGGCCCTGGGTTTCCCACTGCTGGTGGGGGAGGACAGGGCCAGGGGTAGCCACTGATGCTGACTTGCGCCATTTCCAGGTGGCAGCTGTGGCTGAGCCCACGATTCTGGCGGGGCTGCTCCCCAAGGGCATGAGGATCTCGGAGTGTACCACCATCCCACCCTAGGGTCCACTTTTCCTTGGCCCTGGCCCAGAGCACAGGTTTGCAGGCGCTGGGCATGCGCAGCCACAGAGTATGACTGAGCGCCTCCTGCCCTCCCACACCTGCTTGCTGACTGTGGCAGCATCTGGTCCTGGGTTCCATGCTACTGTGGTCAGTGTTCAGGGTTGCCGCTGCTGCTCCCCCATGCATGTACTGCAATAGTCTGATAGCTGAGCCAGCTACTGAGTGCCTGACAGAATTGGTAGCGTAGACAGTGTGGATAGGCTATGCACGGGGAGATTCCTGGCCCCAGGCGGGGCAGTTGGGATGGTGAAAGGTTTCATCACACTCCTTGGAATGGCATGCAAATGAAAACTGATTGTTTTATTTCTGGAATTTTCCATCTGATATTTTAGGGATGTACTCAGGGAACGGAAACTGCAGAAAGCCACACTGTGGGTAATGGGAAACGACTGTGCCTCTTAGTTTTCTGTGGTTGCTGTAGCCGATTATCACTCACTTAGTCACTTAATATAACACAAGTTTATTATCTTTACGTTCTGGAGGTCAGAGTTTGAAATGCATCTTACTAGGATAAAATCAGGATATTGTCAGGGCTACATTCCTTTGGAGATGCTGGGGGAGAATCTGTTTCCTTGCTTTGTCCAACTTCTATAGAGGCTGCCTGCATTCCTTAGCTCATAGCCACTCTTCCATCTTCAAAGGCAACAGTGGAGCATCTTCAAATCTCTCTCCTGACTTTCCTACCTTCCTATTCAGTCTTTTCTTTTTCCCTGAAGACAGGGTCTTACTCTTTTCTCCAGGCTGGGGCGCAGTGGCATGGTCATGGCTCACTGCAGCCTTGACCACCTGGGCTCACATGATCCTCCCACGTAGGCAGAAGTACAGCTGTGTGCTACCACTCCCAGTTTATTATTATTATTATTATTATTTTGTATATATCCTAGAGACAGGGTTTTGCCATGTTGCCCAGGCTGATCTTTTTTTAAATATTTTTCTAAATTTTACTTTAAGTTCTGGGGTACATGTGCAGAACATGCAGGATTTTTACACAAGTATACATGTGCCATGGTGGTTTGCTGCAGGTGTCCACCTGTCATCTAGGTTTTAAGCCCCGCATCTTTAGGTATTTATCCTAATGCTCTCCCTCCCCTTTCCCCCTACCCCGGACAGGCCTCGGTGTGAGATGTTCCCCTCCCTGTGGCCATGTGTTCTCATTGTGCAACTCCCACTTACTAATGAGAACATGCAGTGTTTGGTTTTCCGTTCCTGTGTTATTTTGCTGAAAATAATGGTTTCCAGCTTCATCCATGTCCCTGCAAAAGACATGAACTCATTCTTTTTTACGGCTGCATAGTATTTCATGGTGTGTATGTGCTGTATTTTCTGGACCCCCAAGGCTGGGAAGGCAGATTCTCAGTCAATTTCCACCTTTTCCACTGCCTTCTCTTCCCTCTGCCATCTTCTCCCCTTCCTTCTGTTCTCTGGAGAACATAGGTCCGCAGCAGCCGCTGAACTTTGTCTTGCTTTGTGTTCTACTCTGGATCTCGCTTCCTTCCTTTCTCCTTCCACCTTGCCTGGCTGATTTTTCATATCATCCCCTCGAGAAGGCTTTTTGACGTCCTTAAAAATCTTCTCAAAAGTGAGTTTCTGCCTATGCTTTAAATGGATGCCATTGTCAGCAGGGGTGAGTGATGACCCACCCATCTCCGACACTACTTCCCTTTGCTCTCTGGTTCCCACATTTGATTCTGTTTTCTCCCACTTCCCAGTCTGTCGGGTAGTCCCGGACTGCCCTGATCTCTACCACGTGAATGGAGGGAAAGCTAAGCCGTCCTTCCTGGCTTTCCAGTGAGCCAGCAGATGGATCTTCAGATCTTCCTGCCTGTGCGGGCATCCAGAAAACTTTTGGGGTGTGTTGCCCCGTAGACAATGGAGTATTTATTTACTACCTTCCTTAGACTTTCTGATGCAACCTGCCCTCTTCCCCGGATTGCTGTGATGCTGCAGGGAGGTTTCTTAAATTAATCTTGTCAAAATTACCTTCGAATCCTTTTGGAGCAGGAATTTCTTTTTAATCTCACAAGACACAAACTGTTCAAGGGAAGAATTAGGAACAAAGACAACGCAGGGGGACTGGAGAGAACTTGGAGAGCATTTAGAGAAAAGCGGGGAAATGACCATTGGGTTGGAAAATAGGAGCATGGATAAGTGGTGAGAGGAATGGGGATTATTTAACTGGGACAGAGAGGCTGACAGGTGACCTAGTAATAGGCTTCCAGTTTCTGGAGGGTTTGCACAGGGAGACTGGCTTCCCATTACCAGGGAAGAAAAGACACTGAAAGTGGGAGGTAGGGGAGCCTGAGGCTGAGGAAGAACTTCTAATCACAGGGTCCGTTAATTATAGCAAGGGAGGATGGATCACAGCTCTTCACCGAGTGGTCTTCCCAGATGAGATCAGCACTGGGATGGTGGTAGGGCTTTCTGTGAGTCATCCGGTGCAGAGCTTCCTGATCACTTGTCCTCAGATAGTAGCGAGATGGCTGCCTCAGCATCTCCAGGGACACGTGGTAAAAATACAACTTTCTGGGCCCCACCCAGACCTTCTAGTTTTTAATTTCTGGGAGGAAAGTCCAGGTGTCTGTATTCTTACCCCCCTCAAAGAAATGTAGAACTAACTCATGGAGAACCAAGAGACTGGTGATGTGGGGAAAGAGGAAACGCCTTCCTCAGATCCCTCTGTTGTTCCCTGTAGCATCCTGCTAGTGCTTCCACTGCCCATGAGCTGCTCCGGAGCCCAGGCCACACCTGCCCTGGTGACTTTGTCCAGCATCCCTGCTGGGCCACTTGGAATGGACCCTGGGGCATCAAAGCTGCCCTACAGCTCTGAAGAACCGCTGTGTCTTTCCTTAATCACAAGGGTGCTGGGAAAAATGCTCATTCCATGTTTTTGTTC
>NW_022441082.1:0-6029 GCF_009761245.1 Sapajus apella
TTTGGCAGTCTCTATGGGGAAGGAATAAAATAAATTAAATAAAAAAATAAAATGGAATAGAAATACAAAAAAAAAATAGCTGGGTGTGGCGGTACACACCTATATTCCCAGCTACTTGGGAGGTTGTTGAGGCAGGAGAATCCTTAAACCCAAGAAGCAGAGGATGTAGTGAGCCGAGATCATGTCATTGCGACTACAGTAAAACTCCGTCTCAAAATTTTTTTTTCTTCGAAACAGGTGCATTCCTCCTCTTGCTTTCTGAGGACTCCTTGCTCTGTCACTTAGTAGTGGCTAATAAACTCTCTTAGTGTCACTAGACTCTGCGACTCACCATAAATTCCATTTCGTGTGAGATCCAAAATCCTGTTGTTGGGGTCTGGGACAAGACCCCTTTGCTGGTGACAAAAATATACAAATTCTTTTGTTTTCTATTTTTTGAGACAGAGTCTTGCTCTGTTGCCCAGGCTGGAGGGAAATGGTGTAATCTCGAATCACTGCATCCTGTGCCTCCCAGGTTCAAGCAATTTTCCAGCCTCAGCCACCCAAGTAGCTGGGATTACAAGCGCCTGCCACCACGCCTGGCTAATTTTTGAATTTCTAGTAGAGATAGGATTTTCCAATGTTGGCCAGGCCAGTCTCGAACTCCTGGCCTCAGGTGATCCACATGCCTCAGGCGCCTAAAGTACTGGTCTTACAGGAGTGAGCTACATTGCCTTGGTGATCGATTGGATATGGAGGGTGAAGGAGGAGGGGTGTCATGCAGATATCACTCTTGGATTACTACCTGGGATATTAGGTGCAAGGCTCTATTATTGGTTCGAACCCTGAGAACACCAGCAAACAGCTCGAGGTGGTGTGGAGCAACATGCTGTGTTCATGAGCGCCTGGCTGCAGACTGGCTGAGGCCTAAAATGGTGTCAGCCCCGAGTGAGGGCAAGGTGGGGGTTTTATAGCCTTTTGAAAACGGGAAGTGTCCCAGTCTGATGTAAGTGCTATGTGGGACCTAGACGGCCTCTCTCTTGATCTTCAGGAGGTACTTGTCTTCCAGCCTGCCCTTTTCTGGCTTCTGCTCTCTTGCTGACCCATGCTGCTGGTGCAAGTGGTCTTGTACCTTGGGAATGAGCCTGAGAAGGGAGGAGTTAACCCCCAAGCTTTCAGGCCCCAGGGAGAATCTTTCATTAGGGAGAGTAGGCTGGCTGATTGATGTTTGTTAGGCACAACTTGGTTTTGTGGGTTAGGTGGGGTGTCTTGAGCCGAAAGCTTGACTCCTCTTACCGGCCAGACACCACGTGGCCGTTCCTGTGACTGCAGGCCACTTTGAGGCTGAGAGACAGTTTTATCTGGCTTCTGTCCTGCACATGTTTATGATGCCTTCTCTGTGTTGGCAGATCTGGGGGTCCACCAGATAGGATCCCGTGAAGAGATCTCAAAGGTCTTTAGTCCACTGTGTTTAGTACATCATTTCCACAATCAAAGATGAATAAAATATAGAGGCGTATTTAGTGATAAGATTGATGGTACACCTGTGCTAGGCAGTGTTTTAGTTCCTTGAGACACCAAGGAGTTGAGACAATCCTTTGCCTTAGAGTTTTGCATCTGTAAGTCCTGCTATCGAGAGCTGTGTGTGTTACAATGTCTGATTTGGTCAGGCGGGATCGAGGCTGTCTGTAAGCTTAGGTGAGGGGAGGCTGGTGTCCAGCAAGTATGCAGTACCCCCTCAACATCCCAGTTCTTCTCCACCAATCTTCCAATTCTAGGACTGATGCGGAGGCCCTCAGAGTGACTTAAGAGTGGAAGTAGTCAGCGTGCTCTGTGGCTAGCTTGTTTGGGAGAGTATATTGTAAATCCTCTGCCGACAAAACGTTGGAAACAAGTAGTGTTTCAGCTTGAGTTTCTCGTAAATGGCTTGCAGTCATATAAACCAGAGCATGCATACCACAGGGCAACATGAGGGTCCCTCTACCACCCTTTCTCCCAGTGGCCTAGGTGGGCATCTACACAGAATAACGTGTGCAGCCTCACTATGTGAAAGTCCAGTGCTTTGTGCTTGGAGTTTCATCAGGGAAGGGCCCCTGACTTGGAATGTTGCCGAGCTGCCACGGAGGGAAAGAGGGGGAGTGCGGTGCTGTTGGGTCTGCGTCTCGCTCTGTGACAGGAGGCACGAGATAGCCTTGGTCTTATGAAAACCTTGGGTGTCGCAGCTCACTTCAGCCCTGAGTAGCCTGTTGCAGGTGTTGGGCCCTGGTTCTGGAGGTGAGAATATAGCCTGGGCTTCCACTGCATGGCTGGCACAGTGGGCATTCAGGTGCCTATTTGGGGATTGATACGGAGTCCTGTGCCAGATGCAGTGGTGCACAGCTGGGAACCAAGGGTCCCTGCTTCTGCTGGAGAATCTGGGCAGATGTAAAGGGTTAAGGTTAGTGGCAGGGTTAGGGGTTAAGTTTAGGGTTGGTGTTTGGGTTTGGCATTTGGGGTAAAGAGTCAAGGGTCAGGGCTAAAGAGTAGGATGAGGGATTGGAGTAGGAGCAGAGTTAGGGTCACGGGGTTAGGGTTTAGGGTTAGAGGTTAAGGGGGTGAGGATGAGGATAATAAGCAGATTACTAAAAGCAATTCTGCTTTACTTCAATAACAACCTTCCCCAGCTCATTTTGTCTCCACAAACTTATTTTTCCAAGAAGAATCCCAGGCTTCTTAAAATACCCAGTGACTTTTCACACCTTAAATCTGTGAAATCCTGTTGTCTTCTGCCATATGCATAGTTCAAACATACAAGGTGAGGCAAGGCCACACGCCATCCTGAAGGGACCTGAGAAATTCTTCTCTTTCTCTCTCTGGAACAAAATAAATTCCTCTCTTTCTCTCTCTGGACCAAAATTAATTCTCTGGACCATCAGTGCTAACCTTCAAAAGCCAAACCCGTTTGTGAGATATCCTTTAAAACTATTGTAGACCCAAGTGTTTATATGATATTAATTTAGTATTTATATTAATATAAGGGAAAATGTTTAAATCTGTCTATGCCACATGTGCCTCTGGCTTATTGCCCAGTTAATTGTCACCTCAGGCTAAACTTTTGTTTCTGTCTCTAATTTTTGTTGGAAAGAATATAACTGATCTCAAAACAACTGCTTTTATTGTAGGGACTCGTGCTGCCATCTCCATTCCTCCCTCTTTTCTTGTAGTCGGTGTGGAAGTTCTTTAATGCGAACATTTTGACCACCCTCATGCTCCCATGTCCACTGTCAGCACATTCAAACTTACCCAGCCAAGGCTGTCATCTTAGGCCAGGGATTTTTTAGGGATCTTTATTTTGCTGTGATACGGTTGGCACTCCTTTGACTCACTGTATCACCCCAGAGTTCTTTTCATTTTAGGAGCCCAAGAGGGCAGAAAAAGAAGTAGGTGAGCAATTAAACTTTCTGAGTCAGGAGAGAGTCCCGTTCTGTTAAGCGACGTTGCAGAACATCGCATGTAGTAATCTAGAAGATGAGCCACGTGGCTGCTGAGCACACATGCTCGCTTGCTGCTGTGAGCTCAGACTCCCTCATCATTAGTCTTTTCTATCTCTGGAGGGAATTATAAGGTCCACTTATTAACCTGTAGAGAGTTAAAGGTATTTGCCCAAAACACTGTGGACAGAATGAAAGGTGAGGAGTGTTAGCCACAGCTCAGAAGTGCAGGAAACTCTCTCGATGTGGGTTGTTGGAGAAATGCAGGTCTTTTCTCTTTTGGAAGTCTCCCTAGAATGGGGTCAAGGACTCTGCCCATTCTAGGATGAATAATTGGCATAGTCGACACCCTTGGATATTTATCCCAAGCCTTCATTTAGGGTTCTTAATGAGTTTGTTCAGCCACCACAGTCTCAAATGCTAAGTAGCACATTGGAATATCTCCACAGTCCAAATTAGCACTGTCTTTTAAAGTTGAGTTTCTCATTATTCTCACTTGACATACCTTATGTATCCCACACTCACCCTAATACCAGATTGTGCTCACTGTGTCCTTTGCAACAAGACTTGAATTTTACTTAGTCTGGAGGAGTGCACTTCACATGTCCAGACCCAGTTCTGACTCATTCTTCAGCCCTGCATCAGTCAGTGGGGGCTAGGTTAAAGCACGGTAACAAACAACCTCCAAGTTTCAGTGGCTCAAAAATCTTCTTCCTCATTTATTTGCATCTCATCATGGGTCAGGTGAGAGGTCGCTCTGTGCTGTGTCATCCTAACACAGGAATCGAGGCTGAAGGAGGTACCATCAGTAAGATCCCCATTGCTCTAGAAAAGACAAAAAGCATGCTGGATAGAGCTCTGTTTCTTGGAGATTTCTCCTGAAAAAGTCACATATTATTTCTTCTCACCTGCAATGGCAAAAAAAAAAAAAAAAAAAAAAAAGTCATGTGGTCATGCAAAAATTTAAGTAGGTGGGATGGAATAGTCAGAATGCGTTCATAAACAATGAACTGAAAATATGGGAGAACAGCGCCAATGACTATCATGAATGCCAGCATGCATTCCTGACAACCCAGTACTGTTGCCTTTCACACTTCTTCTGTCTTGCAAAGTATTAGAACTTCTTATCTGAAGTAATACCACTCAGAGGGACTGCAGAATACATAATGACATCTCCTTTAGGATGTCCTTAGAGAATTCAAGGAAAAGAAGTTAAATAATCAAAAAGTGCTTTTGGGTACAGCTGTTTAGCACTAGAGGGTAAGATTAGAGATAGATTGTAATGATAATAATAGGGTTAGAATTGGGGTCTGGGTCAGGGTCAGGGCTGGAAGTATAGTTAGAGGTGGGGTCATGGTCAGGGTCAAGATAAAAGGGTCAAAGTCAGGGTCAGAATTATAGACCAGGGTATGGATCGGGGTTTAGGGTCATGGTCAAAGTCTAGGGATGGGGTTAGGATTAGAAGCAGAGCTTTGTTCTCCTCAGGACCCACCTGAGGAGAGGCCACGGCTTTGGAGCACCTGGTAGCGTGTCCACAGTGAAGACCAAAGTTTTGTTCTCAAGTCTGACCTTGGGAGACGTGGCTGCAGTCCACATGAGGAAGGTGAGGCAAAAGCTTCCTGTCTGCTCCCCGAGTGCAGAGGAAGGAACTCAGACACTGGCTTTACATCCACACATTATATTCTACAAGTCTTATTTTCAGAAGCATCCCTTGCTTGAGGCTTTGACTGCTCATCATCATAGCGTGCCCTAACATATTGTAAGATTTGGGTTTGTTTTTGCAGTGAGGTCTTCATATATAGAAAGGAGAAACGCTTAGAGCCACCATCAGGACAGCTGGGATGAAAGCTGGGGATGGGCAGGCGCTTTTCAAGTGACCCCAATCCTGAGGCTGGGGGAAACATGTCCAACCCCTGTAAACACTTTTATTCATGTTTTAATTACTCATTTTTCTTACAGCGTTAATGTAGTCAAAACAGGCATATTAAAAAATGAAAAGTAGGCATATTAAAACTTGCAACATTATTTAAATTTAAATATATTATTCGTACCTCATCAACATTTTTATTTTGTTGAGAAAGTCTAAGGTTAATTGGCAGTATAGTTTTAATAGTAGATAGAATAATGTGTGTTTTACAAACATTAACATCCTACATTACATGTATGAACCCCGAAAATCTGAGACAGGTCTTAGATTTTTTAGGGAGTTTATTTTGCCAAGTTTGAGGATGCATGCACCTGTGATGTATCCTCATGAGGTCCCAACAACACGTGCTCCAGGTGGTAGGAGCACAGCTTGATTTTATACATTTCAGTGAGACATGAGACATCAATAATTACGCGTTAGATGTACATTGGTTCAGTCCAGAAAGGTGAGACAACTTGAAGAGAAGGCCAAACGGGGGGCTTCCAGATCATAGGTAGATAAAGATGAATGGTTTTATTCTTTTGAGTTGCTGATGACCCTTTCCAAATGAGGCAATCAGATATGCATTTATCTCGGTGAGCAGATGGGTGACTTTGGATAGAATGGGAGGCAGGTTTGCCCTAAGCAGTTCCCAGCTTGACTTTTCCCTTTAG
>NW_022441083.1:0-6025 GCF_009761245.1 Sapajus apella
GTCTGACTTTGATTGGAGATGCATTTTCTATCCATGCTTTGTCAGCCACTTTTACTCAGTGTCCATGTGGGAGGAATACTAATCTCCTGGTAATGAAGGTGTTTTGTTCCAATAATTTCACATCTTAATTCCACACATTTCTGAATTCATATGTTTGTTTAATTGTTTATTCGTGTGTACCAGTTGCACAAGAAAATTGATTTTGGAGGGTATATGGGTTTCAGTCATTCTGAAGTACAATCATCTCTGTATCTTCCTTTAAAGTTGTCAAAACTGTGCTCTTACTCCAGCCGAACCCTAGGGTTTTGGGTAAAGTCATTCACTGTGATGATACCATTAGGACCAATTCTGTTTGAAAAAAGGTTTATCTGCAGTTAGTTCATTGACAGTTAATCTTACGAAAAACAGTATACAAACAACTCTCTCATTTCAAATTCTGCTGTTGATCCTTTTTCTCTTAACTTTGTTTTTTTCTGAGTCAGGCTCTGGCTCTGTCATCCAGGCTGTAGTAAATAGTGCAATCTTGGCTCACTGCAACCTCCACCTCCTGGGCTCAGGCCATCCTCCTGATTAAATGGTACAGGCACACACTAGCACACCCAGCTAATTTTTGTATTTTTAGTAAAGATGGGGTTTCACCATATTGCCCAGGCTGGTCTTGAACTCCTGAGCTCAAAACATCCACCCATCCTAGAATTACACGTGTGAGCCACCATGCCCGGCCTCTCTTTCTCTTGCCTGACTGCCTGCTCCTCCTCCTGTTCCTCTTCCTCCACTTTTGTTCCACTGGGTCATAGCTAAGAGTGAGTCAGAGTTACTAGGGGTGCTTATAAAGACACAGATTCCTAGACCCCACCCCTAGAGTTTATGATTCCATATATCCAGGGTGTAGCCTGTGATTCTGCCTTTCTAACATATTCTCGGGTGCTGCTGCTGTCACTACTGCTAGTCTCAGTGGCACTCAAAGAATTATTGTCCTATAGAATTCTTTTCCTTCCTCTTCTCCTTCCTTTTCCCTTTTTCTTTCAGATCCATATTTCATGTTCCTCACAATACTTTTCTGTTCCCAGAGCAGTATACTATAATAATCTCACTCTATCTTGGCCCACTAGATTTGTTTTCCTGGTATCCTTTTGCCTCCACTTAGTAAAAGTTCACTTACATTTCCTGTTCAATGTAGCTTAGCATCCTGCTAACATGTGATGCAGAGATCTCCCCATCCACTTCGGCAATATACGTGTAGAGAAACTGGAATGTGCTGAAAGGTATCTGGGGCGGCCCATGGTTACATGATAAGACCTCACACACTATCTTGAGAGTTTTGGTGATGGTCTATAAAAGTTAGATAAAATGAGGAGAAAGTTATTCTTCCAGGCAATATTCCTGAGATCTGCTTAGATACAAGAAAGAAAACAAAAATATTGCTCTTATAAAATGAGGTGAGAATGATTTAAGATTCTAGAAAGCTTGAAATTTTTATAATCAAATGTCACTAATTCATTCTAAAAAATATTGTGTATCTTTATTTTTTTCTCTCCTTTCTTTGTTGGAAGACTACTCAAGGAATTAAATTTATAAATTCCTAAATACTTTAAGGCATCTGTTACTTTAGTCTGAATAACCTCACTAAAGGAGGGAAGTTGATTTGCATTCTATATAATTAGAATTATTTCTTATTCCCTTCAGTCTTATTTCTAAAGGGCTGAGATAGACTAGCCTATATACTCCAAAAAGATACTTGTGGCACTGCCACAGTAGAGGAGAAGAAGGTAAGAAAGAGTAGGGTAATTTCCCCAGGAAGATAGAGTCCCAGGAAGATACTAGAAAAATGATCTTGAACATCAGGATAAATGTTCTTCTAAAACATACGGGTCTATCTAAATAGAATCACCTAGTGCTTTATTTTATATTACATAATACTAACCCTTTTATTGCTGGGGAAATATTGGTAGACAATGAGTGCCAGGAACTTTAATAGAAGGGTTACTACAGAAGCAACCCCTCCTTACAATAAATCTTGAACATTAAAGGATCATGCTCAGAACTAATCTCATATCTTTAAATAAACCCACACTTGGAATAAATTTTACAAGTGAAAGAGTTGTGAAATGAAGGTCAGCATATAGATCTTGGTGGTTTACTGAAACTGAAGATGTACAGATCATCCTGACACACTCTTCCAGGGATCAGTGAAAGAGCAGCCCTGAGTGGTGACTCAGGTGTGACTGGGTGAATGAAAAAGCAGCTGCTGTATCTTCCCACATGATTGCTAGAGACTTGTCCTGCCTTAGCAGTTGATGTTTGCTGTTCTCCTCTCATCCTCTCCCAGAATAGGATGATTGCCGTGATGGTGCTTCTCTAACTGTGGTGTGTAATAATTTGTAATAATTATTAATTTTAAATGAGTTAATATTTAAATTTTATAGATTTACACTTAATAAGCATTGTTATTTTATAAATAGATTATTCAATAAACCACACGATGTCAAAATACTTGGGAGTTTGCAGCAGGCCACCTTCCTGTCCTCTACTAAAAATACAAAACATTAGCTGGACATGGTGGCACATGCCTGTAATCCCAGCTACTCAGGAGGTTGAGGCAGGAGAATTGCCTGAACCCAGGAGGCGGAAGTTGCGGTGAGCCGAGATTGCGCCATTGCACTCCAGCCTGGGTAACAAGAGTGAAACTCCGTCTCAAAAAAAAAAAAGGACCCCTACAAGTAAAGTCAGCCTGGAAGTTAAGTCTGTAAATAAAGGATGCCCTATGAAACCAGTAATCATTATACTCATTTGCATCACATTGGACTGTTCCTGGGGTCTTAAATGTCTCCAAATGTGGTGTGAAAAAATCTGTAACCCTATGTGAATTCAATAAAATACGTCCACTTTTTTATCTTCCCGTTTGTGATTTTCCCCAGTCCTGATTGAAAAGTCATAGGCCTCTGCTGCTTACTTTCCTTTCCTCCTTGGAGGATAGTGATTTATTCAGTATAAATGCTATAAAGGACAATGAAGAAAAAAAGAGCCACAAATGTCCTTTTGTTACTTCTCTCTAAAGAAATGATTATTATGAAGGCTGTAGGGGAATCTATAGGAAAAGTTGGGCTACAATATTTCCGCTAAATTTTCTCAGAAACAAAACTGTCAAATATGCATTCCAAGCATATGTGAGAAGAAAAAGATTATGTTTAGAAATGCTGAATGATTCGAACTACCGTTTCATACCATTTGGTTTTGGTGGAGGCAGTTACTCAAAAAATTTCAAACTTGTATGTATCTCAGGCATTCTATTTAAAAATCATGTTTTTGAATCATTTTGAGTTATTTTAACAAGGTTTAACAATGTAAGTCCACATATAAGATACCCAAGCTTTAAATATCTATACATATAAACTGATTTCAGCATCTTTTGTTTCAAAACAGTAAAGTGGCTTTTCCAATACCAAACAAGTCAAATTTCTCCATCCATGGAGACGTCATGACTAAATTCAGAAATAGCCTCATCTTTCCTTTTTTTTTTTTTTTTGCTTCCTTATGTCTGAGTTTTGCAGCCAATTCTGTCTATTACACAGTAGCTTTCTATACGATTGTACCCCTTTTAAAAAGTGTCTACTGACAGATATTCTAGGTGTCTGGAAGTCTTTTTCTACAGCTGGCTCTTGGTTGTCTCTAGCAATATAAATGGAGGGAGTGGAGTGGAAATAAATCTGAGGGCAATATTCATAAATAACCCAGAACTATACTATAGTCAGCTCTTCCCAGAGTCTGATGATAGTGTTTCCCTCTCTCTCCTCCTCCTCCTAACCCCTGCTTCTGCCTGGCAAGCACTGAAATGCTTGATTTAGAGAGAAGGACAAGATGAGAAGAGGCGTGTTTATCATCAGCTCTGGAGAGTAGACCCTGTGTACAGATGCACTGCCCTTCCAGGCCCAGAGGGAGATTTCCCCTTCAGGAACAAAAAACAGTCAAGCTAACTTACAACTCCCAGAGCGCTGCAAGCGAGGACTAAAAACTTCAGCCACTCGATCTCCTCCATGAAGTGACCCACGTTCATCACACTATTAAACAGATCTGTTGGAAGATTCAGCGCCTTCCACATCTGGGCCAGCTCATCTACATGGATGATCAGTCTGCCGGCAACCTGCAGGGCAGGGGACAGACAAAACACACAGGATGTGGGAGAAGTTGAGGCAAGACCCTGGGGAACACCCTGCCCCCAGGCCAGATCCACATCTCCCAACACATGGCAAGGGGGGTGACGGGGGTGTTAGGAAGGTACAAGATGGCTCTGTGTGGCAGTTATCTTTGCAAATCCCAGTGCTGAAATATAATTTATTAATTTTTAAACTTTAGGTGTCAGAATTATGCAAAAGATAAATATTTATATCTTAATTTCTTGTAATGCTTTTATCTGTTATTGTATTCCTAAATTGTTTTATTCCTTATATGACAGATATAACAGCCTGAAAACAAAACCAAGGGTTAGAGTGCTTACCTGAGACCACTAATTAATGGTAAAACCAGGACAAGACATAGGTCTCTTTCTTCCCTACTGCGCTGAGTTCTTAGCTCTAGAACTCAAGTGCATCCCTCGTGCTTTCCCAGGAATGATATGGGGTATGTGGCTGATCCATGGGGATCTGGTCTGGATGCCTTTTGTTGCTTGATCCCAGGTACTTTAGAGCTCTGTCATGTTCACTGCGCAAGATACTTGGTGGATAAAGTGCAGGAGGGTGAGTGGTTGTTGGCCAACAATACAACAAGGGCACAGATGCCCGATGATGTGCTCCAACACCTTTCCTGACCCTCTGATTCTAGTGAAATGCTAAGCCTCTGGGACCAAGGCAGCTAGCCAGGCCAGTCCTAAATCACCGCAAACCTCTCTGTCCTGGATCATAAAGCAGGGTATGGTGATGCTCAACCATATTTCCTGGTAATTGGCCAAACCACAAAGTTTCTCAAGCCGGACCCTCCTCGTGCATCCATTCACCAAGCAGCTCCCAGGATGATGTGGCTGTGAAGAGGCTCACAGCCTCTCCCTAAAAGCTAAAAGCTATGTCTGGACCTGGGATAGCTGGGGAGCTAAAATATACCCTTCCCCAAACTGTGACTGGCATCATATTTTGGTCTTGATCAGGAAGGGAGACACTGCCGAGTGACTGACGACCTGCACTTTTATGGAGAGATGGGATTAGCTTTGCATTGAACCCCTGTACATTCTGCCAGCTTCAAGGAAATCTGGGATGACCCCACCAACGACTCAGCCTACAGCCTATTTCAAAATTATTCCCATTTCTCTAAGAAAAGATTTACTTTCAGTCCATGGTTTAGTGCATTTTATGGTGGTTCTAAGTGGTCAGCTGACTGGCAGAAGAACAGTGGGCTTTCATCTGTACCTACCCAGCCTCAACACTGTCCCTACATTCCCTCAATGCTGCAGCAGGGCCCTTACCCGAGAATGCAGGGTCTTTAACAGCTCAGGTGTTAATTCTGCCCAGTTACACAAACCGACTTGCCCAGACTGCTCTCTCACCGGAGGACTCTTTCCACGGCACAGGGCCTCAAAATAACTACAAGAAAAAAAGTCAGAGAGTAGGAGGAGCATCCTGTACACCAGTGGCCTCTGGCTGTTCTAGCAATCCTTCCCCCTTCTTTCTGTGGGAAGGAGGTAGAGAAGGGAACCCTTGTTAAGTGGTTTCTGTGTGTCAGTGTGTTTAGTTCATTTACATCTGGGAAAAGCCTGAATATGTTACTTTCTACTTAGGGCATAGATAATGCTTTGAGAATACAAAGCTTTGTTCTTCTCTAAGGATGAGGAAGAACCAAAAGTTTGGGTATGCAATTCCCTGGAGCATATTGGGGGTCAGTTTTTTTTTTTTTCAGTCATATCTGAGTGTTTAGAACACAGAGATAGATAATATATTACATATGTACATGTAATCTTGGGAAGAGAAGTTGGAAGAGAACTAAAGTAATGAACATAAGAAAGGGGAAGACAGCACAGGAATGGTGGTGAAGGCCTGTA
>NW_022441084.1:0-6025 GCF_009761245.1 Sapajus apella
GTCTGACTTTGATTGGAGATGCATTTTCTATCCATGCTTTGTCAGCCACTTTTACTCAGTGTCCATGTGGGAGGAATACTAATCTCCTGGTAATGAAGGTGTTTTGTTCCAATAATTTCACATCTTAATTCCACACATTTCTGAATTCATATGTTTGTTTAATTGTTTATTCGTGTGTACCAGTTGCACAAGAAAATTGATTTTGGAGGGTATATGGGTTTCAGTCATTCTGAAGTACAATCATCTCTGTATCTTCCTTTAAAGTTGTCAAAACTGTGCTCTTACTCCAGCCGAACCCTAGGGTTTTGGGTAAAGTCATTCACTGTGATGATACCATTAGGACCAATTCTGTTTGAAAAAAGGTTTATCTGCAGTTAGTTCATTGACAGTTAATCTTACGAAAAACAGTATACAAACAACTCTCTCATTTCAAATTCTGCTGTTGATCCTTTTTCTCTTAACTTTGTTTTTTTCTGAGTCAGGCTCTGGCTCTGTCATCCAGGCTGTAGTAAATAGTGCAATCTTGGCTCACTGCAACCTCCACCTCCTGGGCTCAGGCCATCCTCCTGATTAAATGGTACAGGCACACACTAGCACACCCAGCTAATTTTTGTATTTTTAGTAAAGATGGGGTTTCACCATATTGCCCAGGCTGGTCTTGAACTCCTGAGCTCAAAACATCCACCCATCCTAGAATTACACGTGTGAGCCACCATGCCCGGCCTCTCTTTCTCTTGCCTGACTGCCTGCTCCTCCTCCTGTTCCTCTTCCTCCACTTTTGTTCCACTGGGTCATAGCTAAGAGTGAGTCAGAGTTACTAGGGGTGCTTATAAAGACACAGATTCCTAGACCCCACCCCTAGAGTTTATGATTCCATATATCCAGGGTGTAGCCTGTGATTCTGCCTTTCTAACATATTCTCGGGTGCTGCTGCTGTCACTACTGCTAGTCTCAGTGGCACTCAAAGAATTATTGTCCTATAGAATTCTTTTCCTTCCTCTTCTCCTTCCTTTTCCCTTTTTCTTTCAGATCCATATTTCATGTTCCTCACAATACTTTTCTGTTCCCAGAGCAGTATACTATAATAATCTCACTCTATCTTGGCCCACTAGATTTGTTTTCCTGGTATCCTTTTGCCTCCACTTAGTAAAAGTTCACTTACATTTCCTGTTCAATGTAGCTTAGCATCCTGCTAACATGTGATGCAGAGATCTCCCCATCCACTTCGGCAATATACGTGTAGAGAAACTGGAATGTGCTGAAAGGTATCTGGGGCGGCCCATGGTTACATGATAAGACCTCACACACTATCTTGAGAGTTTTGGTGATGGTCTATAAAAGTTAGATAAAATGAGGAGAAAGTTATTCTTCCAGGCAATATTCCTGAGATCTGCTTAGATACAAGAAAGAAAACAAAAATATTGCTCTTATAAAATGAGGTGAGAATGATTTAAGATTCTAGAAAGCTTGAAATTTTTATAATCAAATGTCACTAATTCATTCTAAAAAATATTGTGTATCTTTATTTTTTTCTCTCCTTTCTTTGTTGGAAGACTACTCAAGGAATTAAATTTATAAATTCCTAAATACTTTAAGGCATCTGTTACTTTAGTCTGAATAACCTCACTAAAGGAGGGAAGTTGATTTGCATTCTATATAATTAGAATTATTTCTTATTCCCTTCAGTCTTATTTCTAAAGGGCTGAGATAGACTAGCCTATATACTCCAAAAAGATACTTGTGGCACTGCCACAGTAGAGGAGAAGAAGGTAAGAAAGAGTAGGGTAATTTCCCCAGGAAGATAGAGTCCCAGGAAGATACTAGAAAAATGATCTTGAACATCAGGATAAATGTTCTTCTAAAACATACGGGTCTATCTAAATAGAATCACCTAGTGCTTTATTTTATATTACATAATACTAACCCTTTTATTGCTGGGGAAATATTGGTAGACAATGAGTGCCAGGAACTTTAATAGAAGGGTTACTACAGAAGCAACCCCTCCTTACAATAAATCTTGAACATTAAAGGATCATGCTCAGAACTAATCTCATATCTTTAAATAAACCCACACTTGGAATAAATTTTACAAGTGAAAGAGTTGTGAAATGAAGGTCAGCATATAGATCTTGGTGGTTTACTGAAACTGAAGATGTACAGATCATCCTGACACACTCTTCCAGGGATCAGTGAAAGAGCAGCCCTGAGTGGTGACTCAGGTGTGACTGGGTGAATGAAAAAGCAGCTGCTGTATCTTCCCACATGATTGCTAGAGACTTGTCCTGCCTTAGCAGTTGATGTTTGCTGTTCTCCTCTCATCCTCTCCCAGAATAGGATGATTGCCGTGATGGTGCTTCTCTAACTGTGGTGTGTAATAATTTGTAATAATTATTAATTTTAAATGAGTTAATATTTAAATTTTATAGATTTACACTTAATAAGCATTGTTATTTTATAAATAGATTATTCAATAAACCACACGATGTCAAAATACTTGGGAGTTTGCAGCAGGCCACCTTCCTGTCCTCTACTAAAAATACAAAACATTAGCTGGACATGGTGGCACATGCCTGTAATCCCAGCTACTCAGGAGGTTGAGGCAGGAGAATTGCCTGAACCCAGGAGGCGGAAGTTGCGGTGAGCCGAGATTGCGCCATTGCACTCCAGCCTGGGTAACAAGAGTGAAACTCCGTCTCAAAAAAAAAAAAGGACCCCTACAAGTAAAGTCAGCCTGGAAGTTAAGTCTGTAAATAAAGGATGCCCTATGAAACCAGTAATCATTATACTCATTTGCATCACATTGGACTGTTCCTGGGGTCTTAAATGTCTCCAAATGTGGTGTGAAAAAATCTGTAACCCTATGTGAATTCAATAAAATACGTCCACTTTTTTATCTTCCCGTTTGTGATTTTCCCCAGTCCTGATTGAAAAGTCATAGGCCTCTGCTGCTTACTTTCCTTTCCTCCTTGGAGGATAGTGATTTATTCAGTATAAATGCTATAAAGGACAATGAAGAAAAAAAGAGCCACAAATGTCCTTTTGTTACTTCTCTCTAAAGAAATGATTATTATGAAGGCTGTAGGGGAATCTATAGGAAAAGTTGGGCTACAATATTTCCGCTAAATTTTCTCAGAAACAAAACTGTCAAATATGCATTCCAAGCATATGTGAGAAGAAAAAGATTATGTTTAGAAATGCTGAATGATTCGAACTACCGTTTCATACCATTTGGTTTTGGTGGAGGCAGTTACTCAAAAAATTTCAAACTTGTATGTATCTCAGGCATTCTATTTAAAAATCATGTTTTTGAATCATTTTGAGTTATTTTAACAAGGTTTAACAATGTAAGTCCACATATAAGATACCCAAGCTTTAAATATCTATACATATAAACTGATTTCAGCATCTTTTGTTTCAAAACAGTAAAGTGGCTTTTCCAATACCAAACAAGTCAAATTTCTCCATCCATGGAGACGTCATGACTAAATTCAGAAATAGCCTCATCTTTCCTTTTTTTTTTTTTTTTGCTTCCTTATGTCTGAGTTTTGCAGCCAATTCTGTCTATTACACAGTAGCTTTCTATACGATTGTACCCCTTTTAAAAAGTGTCTACTGACAGATATTCTAGGTGTCTGGAAGTCTTTTTCTACAGCTGGCTCTTGGTTGTCTCTAGCAATATAAATGGAGGGAGTGGAGTGGAAATAAATCTGAGGGCAATATTCATAAATAACCCAGAACTATACTATAGTCAGCTCTTCCCAGAGTCTGATGATAGTGTTTCCCTCTCTCTCCTCCTCCTCCTAACCCCTGCTTCTGCCTGGCAAGCACTGAAATGCTTGATTTAGAGAGAAGGACAAGATGAGAAGAGGCGTGTTTATCATCAGCTCTGGAGAGTAGACCCTGTGTACAGATGCACTGCCCTTCCAGGCCCAGAGGGAGATTTCCCCTTCAGGAACAAAAAACAGTCAAGCTAACTTACAACTCCCAGAGCGCTGCAAGCGAGGACTAAAAACTTCAGCCACTCGATCTCCTCCATGAAGTGACCCACGTTCATCACACTATTAAACAGATCTGTTGGAAGATTCAGCGCCTTCCACATCTGGGCCAGCTCATCTACATGGATGATCAGTCTGCCGGCAACCTGCAGGGCAGGGGACAGACAAAACACACAGGATGTGGGAGAAGTTGAGGCAAGACCCTGGGGAACACCCTGCCCCCAGGCCAGATCCACATCTCCCAACACATGGCAAGGGGGGTGACGGGGGTGTTAGGAAGGTACAAGATGGCTCTGTGTGGCAGTTATCTTTGCAAATCCCAGTGCTGAAATATAATTTATTAATTTTTAAACTTTAGGTGTCAGAATTATGCAAAAGATAAATATTTATATCTTAATTTCTTGTAATGCTTTTATCTGTTATTGTATTCCTAAATTGTTTTATTCCTTATATGACAGATATAACAGCCTGAAAACAAAACCAAGGGTTAGAGTGCTTACCTGAGACCACTAATTAATGGTAAAACCAGGACAAGACATAGGTCTCTTTCTTCCCTACTGCGCTGAGTTCTTAGCTCTAGAACTCAAGTGCATCCCTCGTGCTTTCCCAGGAATGATATGGGGTATGTGGCTGATCCATGGGGATCTGGTCTGGATGCCTTTTGTTGCTTGATCCCAGGTACTTTAGAGCTCTGTCATGTTCACTGCGCAAGATACTTGGTGGATAAAGTGCAGGAGGGTGAGTGGTTGTTGGCCAACAATACAACAAGGGCACAGATGCCCGATGATGTGCTCCAACACCTTTCCTGACCCTCTGATTCTAGTGAAATGCTAAGCCTCTGGGACCAAGGCAGCTAGCCAGGCCAGTCCTAAATCACCGCAAACCTCTCTGTCCTGGATCATAAAGCAGGGTATGGTGATGCTCAACCATATTTCCTGGTAATTGGCCAAACCACAAAGTTTCTCAAGCCGGACCCTCCTCGTGCATCCATTCACCAAGCAGCTCCCAGGATGATGTGGCTGTGAAGAGGCTCACAGCCTCTCCCTAAAAGCTAAAAGCTATGTCTGGACCTGGGATAGCTGGGGAGCTAAAATATACCCTTCCCCAAACTGTGACTGGCATCATATTTTGGTCTTGATCAGGAAGGGAGACACTGCCGAGTGACTGACGACCTGCACTTTTATGGAGAGATGGGATTAGCTTTGCATTGAACCCCTGTACATTCTGCCAGCTTCAAGGAAATCTGGGATGACCCCACCAACGACTCAGCCTACAGCCTATTTCAAAATTATTCCCATTTCTCTAAGAAAAGATTTACTTTCAGTCCATGGTTTAGTGCATTTTATGGTGGTTCTAAGTGGTCAGCTGACTGGCAGAAGAACAGTGGGCTTTCATCTGTACCTACCCAGCCTCAACACTGTCCCTACATTCCCTCAATGCTGCAGCAGGGCCCTTACCCGAGAATGCAGGGTCTTTAACAGCTCAGGTGTTAATTCTGCCCAGTTACACAAACCGACTTGCCCAGACTGCTCTCTCACCGGAGGACTCTTTCCACGGCACAGGGCCTCAAAATAACTACAAGAAAAAAAGTCAGAGAGTAGGAGGAGCATCCTGTACACCAGTGGCCTCTGGCTGTTCTAGCAATCCTTCCCCCTTCTTTCTGTGGGAAGGAGGTAGAGAAGGGAACCCTTGTTAAGTGGTTTCTGTGTGTCAGTGTGTTTAGTTCATTTACATCTGGGAAAAGCCTGAATATGTTACTTTCTACTTAGGGCATAGATAATGCTTTGAGAATACAAAGCTTTGTTCTTCTCTAAGGATGAGGAAGAACCAAAAGTTTGGGTATGCAATTCCCTGGAGCATATTGGGGGTCAGTTTTTTTTTTTTTCAGTCATATCTGAGTGTTTAGAACACAGAGATAGATAATATATTACATATGTACATGTAATCTTGGGAAGAGAAGTTGGAAGAGAACTAAAGTAATGAACATAAGAAAGGGGAAGACAGCACAGGAATGGTGGTGAAGGCCTGTA
>NW_022441085.1:0-6023 GCF_009761245.1 Sapajus apella
AAAAATTTTTTCCCATTCTGTTGGTTGCCAATTCACTCTAATGACTGTTTCTTTTGCTGTGCAGAAGCTGTGGGGTTTCATTAGGTCCCATTTGTCTATTGTGGCTTTTGTTGTCAATGCTTTTGGTGTTTTGGTCATGAAGTCCTTGCCTACACCTATGTCCTGAATGGTTTTGCCTAGATTTTCTTCTAGGGTTTTTATGGTGTTAGGTCTTATGTTTAAGCCTTTAATCCATCTGGAGTTAATTTTAGTGTAATGTGTCAGGAAGGAATCCAGTTTCTGCTTTCTGCACATGGCTAGCCAGCTTTCCCAACACCATTTCTTGAACAGGGAATCCTTTCCCCATTGCTTGTTTTTGTCTGGTTTGTCAAAGATCAGATGGTTGTAGATATGTTGTGTTGCCTCCGAGACCTCTGTTCTGTTCCATTGGTCTATATCTCTGTTTTGGTACCAGTACCATGCTGTTTTGACTACTGTAGAATTGTAGTATAGTTTGAAGTCCGGTAGTGTGATGCCTCCCACTTTGTTCTTTTTGCTTAGAATTGACTTGGCTATGCGGGCTCTCTTTTGGTTCCATATGAAGTTTAAGGTGGTTTTTTCCAGTTCTGCGAAGGTCATTGGTAGCTTGATGGGGATAGCATTGAATCTGTAAATTACTTTGGGCAGTATGGCCATTTTCACGATATTGATTCTTCCTAACCATGAACATGGAATGTTTCTCCATCTGTTTGTGTCCTCTCTTATTTCGTTAAGCAGTGATTTGTAGTTCTCCTTGAAGAGGTCCTTTACGTTCCTTGTTAGTTGTATTCCTAGGTATTTTATTCTCTTTGTGGCAATTGTGAATGGAAGTTTGTTTGATTTGGCTCTCTTTAAGTCTGTTATTGGTGTATAGGAATGCATGTGATTTTTTCACATTGATTTTGTATCCTGAGACTTTGCTGAACTTGCTTATCAGTTTCAGGAGGTTTGGGGCTGAGATAATGGGGTCTTCTAGATATACAATCATGTCGTCTACAAATAGAGACAATTTGACTTCCTCCTTTCTTATTTAAATGCCTTTATTTCTTTTTCTTGCCTGATTGCTCTGACTAGAACTTCTAATACTATATTGAATAGCAGTGGTGAGAGAGGGCATCCTTGTCTGGTGCCACATTTCAAGGGGAATGCTTCCAGTTTTTGCCCATTCAGTATGATATTGGCTGTTGGTTTTTCGTAAATAGCTTTTATTATTTTGAGATACGTTCCATCAATACCTAGCTTATTGAGGGTTTTTAGCATAAAGTGCTGCTGGATTTTGTCAAAGGCCTTCTCTGCATCAATTGAGATAATGATGTGGTTTTTGTCTTTGGTTCTGTTTATGTGGTGAATTACGTTTATAGACTTGTGTATGTTGAACCAGCCTTGCATCCCCGGGATGAAGCCTACTTGATCATGGTGGATAAGCTTTTTGATGTGCTGTTGCAATCGGCTTGTCAGTATTTTATTGAAGATTTTTGCATCTATGTTCATCATGGATATTGGCCTGAAGTTTTCTTTTCTTGTTGAGTCTCTGCCGGGTTTTGGAATCAGGATGATGTTGGTCTCATAAAATGATTTGGGAAGAATTCCCTCTTTTTGTATTGTTTGGAATAGTTTCAGAAGGAATGGTACCAGCTCCTCTTTGTGTGTCTGGTAGAATTCGGCTGTGAACCCGTCTGGACCTGGGCTTTTTTTGGGTGGTAAGCTCTTAATTGCTGCCTCAACTTCAGACCTTGTTATGGATCTGTTCAGGGTTTTGGCTTCTTCCTGGTTTAGGCTTGGGAGGAGGCAAGTGTCCAGGAATTTATCCATTTCTTCCACGTTTATTAGTTTATGTGCATAGAGTTGTTTATAATAATCTCTGATGATGGTTTGAATTTCTGTGGGATCTGTGGTGATATCGTTTTTTATTGCATCAACTTGGTTATTCTCTCTTTTCTTTTTTTATTAATCTGGCTAGTGGTCTCTCTATTTTGTTGATCTTTTCAAAAAACCAGCTCCTGGATTTATTGATTTTTTGAAGGGTTTTTTGTGTCTCTATCTCCTTCAGTTCTGCTCTGATCTTAGCTATTTCTTGTCTGCTGCTAGACTTTGAGGTTTTTTGATCTTGCTCCTCTAGCTCTTTCAGTTTTGACAATAGGGTGTCAATTTTTGATCTCTCCTTGCTTCTCATGTGGGCACTTATTGCTATATATTTTCCTCTAGAGACTGCTTTAAATGTGTCCCAGAGATTCTGGTATGTTGTGTCTTCATTCTCATTGGTTTCGAAGAACATTTTTATTTCTGTCTTCATTTCATTGTTTATCCAGTCAACACTCAAGAGCAAGTTGTTCAGTTTCCATGAAGCTGTGCAGTTCTGGGTTAGTTTTTGAATTCTGAGTTCTAACTTGATTGCACTGTGGTCTGAGAGACTGTTTGTTACGATTTCTGTTGTTTTGCATTTGCTGAGGAGTGATTTACTCCCAATTATGTGGTCAATTTTAGAGTAGGTGTGATGTGGTGCTGAGAAGAATGTATATTCTGTGGATTTGTGGGGTGGAGAGTTCTGTAAATGTGTATTAG
Organism: Sapajus apella; assembly: GCF_009761245.1. NCBI lineage: Eukaryota > Metazoa > Chordata > Mammalia > Primates > Cebidae > Sapajus > Sapajus apella. The sequence continues at coordinate 2,581 of NW_022441085.1, forward strand.
GTTTGCTTGGTCCAGGTCTGAGTTCAAGTCCTGGATATCCTTGTTAATTTTCTGTCTGGTTGATCTGTCTAATATTGACAATGGGGTGTTAAAGTCTCCCACTATTATTGTGTGGGAGTCTAAGTCTCTTTGTAAGTCATTAAGAACTTGCCTTATGTATCTGGGTGCTCCTGTATTGGGTGCGTATATATTTAGGATCGTTAGCTCTTCTTGTTGCATTGATCCTTTTACCATTATGTAATGTCCCTCTTTGTCTCTTATGATCTTTGTTGCTTTAAAGTCTAATGTATCAGAGATGAGAATTGCAACTCCTGCTTTTTTTTGCTCTCCATTTGCTTGGTAAATCTTCCTCCATCCCTTTATTTTGAGCCTTTGTGTATCCTTGCATGTGAGATGGGTTTCCTGGATACAGCACACTGATGGGTTTTGGCTTTTTGTCCAATTTGCCAGTCTGTGTCTTTTGATTGGGGCATTTAGTCCATTTACATTTAGGGTTAATATTGTTATGTGTGAATTTGATACTGCCATTTTGGTGCTAGCTGGGTGTTTTGCCCTTTAGTTGAGCTGGTATTTGTTGTTCCTTTATATGTGTGGAGCCTCTTTCAGGAGCTCTTGTAAAGCTGGCCTGGTAGTGGTGAAATCTCTGAGTACTTGCATGTTCACAAAGGATTTTATTTTTCCTTCACTTGTGAAGCTTAGTTTGGCTGGATAGGAGATTCTGGGTTGAAAGTTCTTTTCTTTAAGGATGTTGAATATTGGCCCCCACTCTCTTCTGGCTTGTAGGGTTTCTGCTGAGAGATCTGCTGTGAGTCTGATGGGCTTCCCTTTGTGGGTAACCCGACCTTTCTCTCTGGCTGCCCTTAGTATTTTCTCCTTCATTTCAACCCTGGTGAATCTGACGATTATGTGCCTTGGGGTTGCTCTTCTTGACGAATATCTTTGTGGTGTTCTCTGTATTTCCTGGAGTTGAATGTTTGCCTGCCTTCCTAGGTTCGGGAAGTTTTCCTGGATAATATCCTGAAGAGTATTTTCCAGCTTGGATTCATTCTCTTTGTCGCATTCAGGTACTCCTATCAAACGTAGATTAGGTCTTTTCACATAGTCCCACATTTCTTGGAGACTTTGTTCATTCCTTTTTACCCTTTTTTCTCCAGTCTTGCCTTCCCATTTTATTTCATTGAGTTGATCTTCGACCTCTGATATCCTTGCTTCTGCTTGGTCAATTCGGCTGTTGATACTTGTGCATGCTTCACGAAGTTCTCCTGTTGCGTTTTTCAGCTCCATCAATTCACTTATATTCCTTTCTATTTTGTCCATTCTCGTTAGCATTTCGTCAAATCTTTTTTCAGGGTTCTTAGTTTCTTTGCATTTGGTTAGAACATGTTCTTTAAGTTCACAGAAGTTTCTTACTACCCACCTTCTGAAGTCTGATTCTGTCATTTCATCACACTTGTTCTCCCTCCAACCTTGTTCCCTTGCTGGTGAGGAGTTGTGATCCCTTGTAGGAGGAGAGGTGGTTTCGGGTGTTTTCATCCTTTTTGCGCTGGTTTCTTCCCATCTTTAAGGTTTTATCCATCTGTCGACTTTGTAGTTGCTGGCTTTCAGATTGGGTCTCAAATCTTCAGATTGACATTCTGTTTGTTGATGATGAGGTTATTTCTGTTTCTTGGTTTTCCTTCTGACAGTCTGGCCCCTCTGCTGTGGGTCTGCTGAGGGTCACTCCAGGCCCTGCTTGCCTGGGGTTCACCTGCAGCAGCTGCTGAACAGTAAGGGTTGTTACCAGTTTTCTTCTTCTGCTATCTTTGTCCCAGAAGGATACCCGCCTAGTGTCAATCTGATCTCTCCTTTATGAGGTGTCTCTTTGGATATATAGGGGTCAGGGAGCTGCTTGAGGAAACAGTCTCTTCTTTATAGGAGCTCAAATGGTGAGCTGTGAGCTCTGTTGTTCATTCAGAGCTGCTGGGCAGGTACGTTTAGGTCTTCTGCAGCAGAACTCATAAACTGCTTTTTGTTCCCAGGTGCTCTGTCCCAGGGATTTAGGGCTTTATTTATGAGTTTCTGTTATGCTGCTGCCTTCTTTTTTTTTTCCTTCAGACCTGCCCTGCCCAGCAAGGAGGCAGCCTAGTCACTGTCGGCCTGTAGAGGCTTTGCTGAGCTGCTGTGGGCTCCGCCCAGCTGCCGAGTGAACTTCCCTGCAGTCCTGTTTATATGGGTGTAGTTAGAACTGCTTTGGCAATGGTGGCCCACCTCTGTTGAGGCGGAGTCTCTCTGCTGTGGCAGGTTGCCTTGGCAACGGCAGGCTGCCTCAGCAATGGCGGGTTGCCTTGGCAACAGCGGGCTGCCTCAGCATTGGCCGACTACCTCCGTCATGGCAGGCTGCCTCGGTAATGGCGGACGCCCCTCCCCTACAGAGCTGGACCGTCCCGTGTTCAGCTGCGCTTGCTGTGAAACTCTCAATCCAGAGTTTCTGGTTGCTGTTCTTTTGTGGGGTGGGACCAGCCGAGCCTGATCGCCTGGCTCCCTGCCTTAGAGCCTTTTTTAAGTTTGTGTTCCAGTCGCCTGTTGAAGAGGCGTCGGGGTCTGTTTGTTTTCCCCTGCGGCCACTCACTGCACTGGCTTAAACAGCGGCACTGAGGTTTGTGGCACTTTTTTTTTGTTTTTTTTGCCCTGGAATCTACCGTTCTGGTTCCCTGCTCAGTCCCCTTTTTAAACGGACGAATGGGTGACTTCCCGTGGCTCCAATCACCAGCCAAAAGGGCACCCGGACCGGTGTATTTTGTATGGAGAACCGCTGCTCCGAGGCACCGACAAAGCAGCCGCGCGGGGCAAAGCAGCGGTGCCGGCTGGCACAGCCGCACTGGCCCAAGCAGCCACGCTGGTGACCTGTGGAGCTCCTCCGCCTGGGAATTTCCTAGTCTGTGGGCAATAAAAATGCGGCGTCCACTCACCCTCTGCGCTTTCACTGGGAGCTGCAATCCTGAGCTGTTCCTAAATGGCCATCTTGGATCCTCCCCCAATTTACAGGCATTTTCATGACATACTGTTTTAGCCTCAGTCTATGTCAAGAAAATTTATAATATATAAAATTTACAGGTATTGCTGCACTCAGGGTGACCATGCAAGGTATGTTCTTTTTTTTTAATTGCATTTTAGGTTTTGGGGTACATTTGAAGAAGATGCAAGATATTGCATAGGTACACACATGGCAGTGTGATTTGCTGCCTTCCTCCCCTTCACCTATATCTGGCATTTCTCCCCATGCTATCGCTCCCAAACTCCCCACTCCCCACTGTCCCGCCCCTATTTCCCCCCCAACAGACACCAGTGTGTAGTGCTCCCCTCCCTGTGTCCACGTGTTCTCATTGTTCAACACCCGCCTATGAGTGAGAACATGCAGTGTTTGATTTTCTGCTCTTGTGTCAGTTTGCTGAGAATGATGGTTT
>NW_022441086.1:0-6023 GCF_009761245.1 Sapajus apella
AAAAATTTTTTCCCATTCTGTTGGTTGCCAATTCACTCTAATGACTGTTTCTTTTGCTGTGCAGAAGCTGTGGGGTTTCATTAGGTCCCATTTGTCTATTGTGGCTTTTGTTGTCAATGCTTTTGGTGTTTTGGTCATGAAGTCCTTGCCTACACCTATGTCCTGAATGGTTTTGCCTAGATTTTCTTCTAGGGTTTTTATGGTGTTAGGTCTTATGTTTAAGCCTTTAATCCATCTGGAGTTAATTTTAGTGTAATGTGTCAGGAAGGAATCCAGTTTCTGCTTTCTGCACATGGCTAGCCAGCTTTCCCAACACCATTTCTTGAACAGGGAATCCTTTCCCCATTGCTTGTTTTTGTCTGGTTTGTCAAAGATCAGATGGTTGTAGATATGTTGTGTTGCCTCCGAGACCTCTGTTCTGTTCCATTGGTCTATATCTCTGTTTTGGTACCAGTACCATGCTGTTTTGACTACTGTAGAATTGTAGTATAGTTTGAAGTCCGGTAGTGTGATGCCTCCCACTTTGTTCTTTTTGCTTAGAATTGACTTGGCTATGCGGGCTCTCTTTTGGTTCCATATGAAGTTTAAGGTGGTTTTTTCCAGTTCTGCGAAGGTCATTGGTAGCTTGATGGGGATAGCATTGAATCTGTAAATTACTTTGGGCAGTATGGCCATTTTCACGATATTGATTCTTCCTAACCATGAACATGGAATGTTTCTCCATCTGTTTGTGTCCTCTCTTATTTCGTTGAGCAGTGATTTGTAGTTCTCCTTGAAGAGGTCCTTTACGTTCCTTGTTAGTTGTATTCCTAGGTATTTTATTCTCTTTGTGGCAATTGTGAATGGAAGTTTGTTTGATTTGGCTCTCTTTAAGTCTGTTATTGGTGTATAGGAATGCATGTGATTTTTTCACATTGATTTTGTATCCTGAGACTTTGCTGAACTTGCTTATCAGTTTCAGGAGGTTTGGGGCTGAGATAATGGGGTCTTCTAGATATACAATCATGTCGTCTACAAATAGAGACAATTTGACTTCCTCCTTTCTTATTTAAATGCCTTTATTTCTTTTTCTTGCCTGATTGCTCTGACTAGAACTTCTAATACTATATTGAATAGCAGTGGTGAGAGAGGGCATCCTTGTCTGGTGCCACATTTCAAGGGGAATGCTTCCAGTTTTTGCCCATTCAGTATGATATTGGCTGTTGGTTTTTCGTAAATAGCTTTTATTATTTTGAGATACGTTCCATCAATACCTAGCTTATTGAGGGTTTTTAGCATAAAGTGCTGCTGGATTTTGTCAAAGGCCTTCTCTGCATCAATTGAGATAATGATGTGGTTTTTGTCTTTGGTTCTGTTTATGTGGTGAATTACGTTTATAGACTTGTGTATGTTGAACCAGCCTTGCATCCCCGGGATGAAGCCTACTTGATCATGGTGGATAAGCTTTTTGATGTGCTGTTGCAATCGGCTTGTCAGTATTTTATTGAAGATTTTTGCATCTATGTTCATCATGGATATTGGCCTGAAGTTTTCTTTTCTTGTTGAGTCTCTGCCGGGTTTTGGAATCAGGATGATGTTGGTCTCATAAAATGATTTGGGAAGAATTCCCTCTTTTTGTATTGTTTGGAATAGTTTCAGAAGGAATGGTACCAGCTCCTCTTTGTGTGTCTGGTAGAATTCGGCTGTGAACCCGTCTGGACCTGGGCTTTTTTTGGGTGGTAAGCTCTTAATTGCTGCCTCAACTTCAGACCTTGTTATGGATCTGTTCAGGGTTTTGGCTTCTTCCTGGTTTAGGCTTGGGAGGAGGCAAGTGTCCAGGAATTTATCCATTTCTTCCACGTTTATTAGTTTATGTGCATAGAGTTGTTTATAATAATCTCTGATGATGGTTTGAATTTCTGTGGGATCTGTGGTGATATCGTTTTTTATTGCATCAACTTGGTTATTCTCTCTTTTCTTTTTTTATTAATCTGGCTAGTGGTCTCTCTATTTTGTTGATCTTTTCAAAAAACCAGCTCCTGGATTTATTGATTTTTTGAAGGGTTTTTTGTGTCTCTATCTCCTTCAGTTCTGCTCTGATCTTAGCTATTTCTTGTCTGCTGCTAGACTTTGAGGTTTTTTGATCTTGCTCCTCTAGCTCTTTCAGTTTTGACAATAGGGTGTCAATTTTTGATCTCTCCTTGCTTCTCATGTGGGCACTTATTGCTATATATTTTCCTCTAGAGACTGCTTTAAATGTGTCCCAGAGATTCTGGTATGTTGTGTCTTCATTCTCATTGGTTTCGAAGAACATTTTTATTTCTGTCTTCATTTCATTGTTTATCCAGTCAACACTCAAGAGCAAGTTGTTCAGTTTCCATGAAGCTGTGCAGTTCTGGGTTAGTTTTTGAATTCTGAGTTCTAACTTGATTGCACTGTGGTCTGAGAGACTGTTTGTTACGATTTCTGTTGTTTTGCATTTGCTGAGGAGTGATTTACTCCCAATTATGTGGTCAATTTTAGAGTAGGTGTGATGTGGTGCTGAGAAGAATGTATATTCTGTGGATTTGTGGGGTGGAGAGTTCTGTAAATGTGTATTAGGTTTGCTTGGTCCAGGTCTGAGTTCAAGTCCTGGATATCCTTGTTAATTTTCTGTCTGGTTGATCTGTCTAATATTGACAATGGGGTGTTAAAGTCTCCCACTATTATTGTGTGGGAGTCTAAGTCTCTTTGTAAGTCATTAAGAACTTGCCTTATGTATCTGGGTGCTCCTGTATTGGGTGCGTATATATTTAGGATCGTTAGCTCTTCTTGTTGCATTGATCCTTTTACCATTATGTAATGTCCCTCTTTGTCTCTTATGATCTTTGTTGCTTTAAAGTCTAATGTATCAGAGATGAGAATTGCAACTCCTGCTTTTTTTTGCTCTCCATTTGCTTGGTAAATCTTCCTCCATCCCTTTATTTTGAGCCTTTGTGTATCCTTGCATGTGAGATGGGTTTCCTGGATACAGCACACTGATGGGTTTTGGCTTTTTGTCCAATTTGCCAGTCTGTGTCTTTTGATTGGGGCATTTAGTCCATTTACATTTAGGGTTAATATTGTTATGTGTGAATTTGATACTGCCATTTTGGTGCTAGCTGGGTGTTTTGCCCTTTAGTTGAGCTGGTATTTGTTGTTCCTTTATATGTGTGGAGCCTCTTTCAGGAGCTCTTGTAAAGCTGGCCTGGTAGTGGTGAAATCTCTGAGTACTTGCATGTTCACAAAGGATTTTATTTTTCCTTCACTTGTGAAGCTTAGTTTGGCTGGATAGGAGATTCTGGGTTGAAAGTTCTTTTCTTTAAGGATGTTGAATATTGGCCCCCACTCTCTTCTGGCTTGTAGGGTTTCTGCTGAGAGATCTGCTGTGAGTCTGATGGGCTTCCCTTTGTGGGTAACCCGACCTTTCTCTCTGGCTGCCCTTAGTATTTTCTCCTTCATTTCAACCCTGGTGAATCTGACGATTATGTGCCTTGGGGTTGCTCTTCTTGACGAATATCTTTGTGGTGTTCTCTGTATTTCCTGGAGTTGAATGTTTGCCTGCCTTCCTAGGTTCGGGAAGTTTTCCTGGATAATATCCTGAAGAGTATTTTCCAGCTTGGATTCATTCTCTTTGTCGCATTCAGGTACTCCTATCAAACGTAGATTAGGTCTTTTCACATAGTCCCACATTTCTTGGAGACTTTGTTCATTCCTTTTTACCCTTTTTTCTCCAGTCTTGCCTTCCCATTTTATTTCATTGAGTTGATCTTCGACCTCTGATATCCTTGCTTCTGCTTGGTCAATTCGGCTGTTGATACTTGTGCATGCTTCACGAAGTTCTCCTGTTGCGTTTTTCAGCTCCATCAATTCACTTATATTCCTTTCTATTTTGTCCATTCTCGTTAGCATTTCGTCAAATCTTTTTTCAGGGTTCTTAGTTTCTTTGCATTTGGTTAGAACATGTTCTTTAAGTTCACAGAAGTTTCTTACTACCCACCTTCTGAAGTCTGATTCTGTCATTTCATCACACTTGTTCTCCCTCCAACCTTGTTCCCTTGCTGGTGAGGAGTTGTGATCCCTTGTAGGAGGAGAGGTGGTTTCGGGTGTTTTCATCCTTTTTGCGCTGGTTTCTTCCCATCTTTAAGGTTTTATCCATCTGTCGACTTTGTAGTTGCTGGCTTTCAGATTGGGTCTCAAATCTTCAGATTGACATTCTGTTTGTTGATGATGAGGTTATTTCTGTTTCTTGGTTTTCCTTCTGACAGTCTGGCCCCTCTGCTGTAGGTCTGCTGAGGGTCACTCCAGGCCCTGCTTGCCTGGGGTTCACCTGCAGCAGCTGCTGAACAGTAAGGGTTGTTACCAGTTTTCTTCTTCTGCTATCTTTGTCCCAGAAGGATACCCGCCTAGTGTCAATCTGATCTCTCCTTTATGAGGTGTCTCTTTGGATATATAGGGGTCAGGGAGCTGCTTGAGGAAACAGTCTCTTCTTTATAGGAGCTCAAATGGTGAGCTGTGAGCTCTGTTGTTCATTCAGAGCTGCTGGGCAGGTACGTTTAGGTCTTCTGCAGCAGAACTCATAAACTGCTTTTTGTTCCCAGGTGCTCTGTCCCAGGGATTTAGGGCTTTATTTATGAGTTTCTGTTATGCTGCTGCCTTCTTTTTTTTTTCCTTCAGACCTGCCCTGCCCAGCAAGGAGGCAGCCTAGTCACTGTCGGCCTGTAGAGGCTTTGCTGAGCTGCTGTGGGCTCCGCCCAGCTGCCGAGTGAACTTCCCTGCAGTCCTGTTTATATGGGTGTAGTTAGAACTGCTTTGGCAATGGTGGCCCACCTCTGTTGAGGCGGAGTCTCTCTGCTGTGGCAGGTTGCCTTGGCAACGGCGGGCTGCCTCAGCAATGGCGGGTTGCCTTGGCAATGGCGGGCTGCCTCAGCATTGGCCGACTACCTCCGTCATGGCAGGCTGCCTCGGTAATGGCGGACGCCCCTCCCCCACAGAGCTGGACCGTCCCGTGTTCAGCTGCGCTTGCTGTGAAACTCTCAATCCAGAGTTTCTGGTTGCTGTTCTTTTGTGGGGTGGGACCAGCCGAGCCTGATCGCCTGGCTCCCTGCCTTAGAGCCTTTTTTAAGTTTGTGTTCCAGTCGCCTGTTGAAGAGGCGTCGGGGTCTGTTTGTTTTCCCCTGCGGCCACTCACTGCACTGGCTTAAACAGCGGCACTGAGGTTTGTGGCACTTTTTTTTTGTTTTTTTTGCCCTGGAATCTACCGTTCTGGTTCCCTGCTCAGTCCCCTTTTTAAACGGACGAATGGGTGACTTCCCGTGGCTCCAATCACCAGCCAAAAGGGCACCCGGACCGGTGTATTTTGTATGGAGAACCGCTGCTCCGAGGCACCGACAAAGCAGCCGCGCGGGGCAAAGCAGCGGTGCCGGCTGGCACAGCCGCACTGGCCCAAGCAGCCACGCTGGTGACCTGTGGAGCTCCTCCGCCTGGGAATTTCCTAGTCTGTGGGCAATAAAAATGCGGCGTCCACTCACCCTCTGCGCTTTCACTGGGAGCTGCAATCCTGAGCTGTTCCTAAATGGCCATCTTGGATCCTCCCCCAATTTACAGGCATTTTCATGACATACTGTTTTAGCCTCAGTCTATGTCAAGAAAATTTATAATATATAAAATTTACAGGTATTGCTGCACTCAGGGTGACCATGCAAGGTATGTTCTTTTTTTTTAATTGCATTTTAGGTTTTGGGGTACATTTGAAGAAGATGCAAGATATTGCATAGGTACACACATGGCAGTGTGATTTGCTGCCTTCCTCCCCTTCACCTATATCTGGCATTTCTCCCCATGCTATCGCTCCCAAACTCCCCACTCCCCACTGTCCCGCCCCTATTTCCCCCCCAACAGACACCAGTGTGTAGTGCTCCCCTCCCTGTGTCCACGTGTTCTCATTGTTCAACACCCGCCTATGAGTGAGAACATGCAGTGTTTGATTTTCTGCTCTTGTGTCAGTTTGCTGAGAATGATGGTTT
>NW_022441087.1:0-6020 GCF_009761245.1 Sapajus apella
GGGCACTGGGGAAACCCCTTAGGAACTGAGATGGGAAAAGAGGTCTTCACCTAAGTTCTATTGAGAAGTGCCTCCCTCTCTTTCTTGTTTAACCGGAGCCTTAATCGGAAGGTCAGGTCAGCAAATCTGGAAGGTGATAACACAGAAGGAGAACATTGCAGCTGTGGGAGGGAGCAACTGGGGAGAACAAGAGGACTCCACCCCGGGAAGAAGGAACAAGAACGCACAGACTAACATCCCACCTGGAGAAACACTGGAAGCTCAAACCCAGGCCAAAGATCACGGTGCCTCCGTGGAAATGTGGACCCGTGAAAGGTCAGAACATCTTTTATTATTCTACCACCTTCTACCAATTTCACAATTGTCAGTTAAATATAACATTTCAACCCACCTGAAGGAGCTGAGAGCGACTTTCTGGAGGGGACAAAGTGAAGAGGCAAAGCCAAGCAGGAAAGAAAAACAAGGTATCACGGGAGGATCTGAGGTCTCAGGTGGACCTAAAAGAACAGACTTCAACTGTGATGTCAACTGCAAAAGTGAATGTCGAATGTAGCTCTGAGAAGATTCACAGACAGACACTTCCACAATAAAGGCCTGGCAAAGATAGAGTGTGGTGAAATACAGGCAGAAAATGTGTAAAATGAAATAATAAGCCAACATTAACTGTCCAACCCAACAGGTCTGTTTATCAACAACAATTATTACATACATTAGTGAGAAATATAAAATTCTCAATAAACAAATAATTGGAATGAGATTCATAAATGATACAAATATTAGAACTATCTAATTAAATAATGTATGTAAGGCCACTATAATTCATATGTAAAAATCTCTTACAGAAACTGTGGACATAATGTAGGACTAGTCAGGAAACTGAGGGATAAAAATACTAAGAAGGAATCAAATGGAAATGCACCAGAAAGCAAAAGCAATGCAGTATAAACCCTGAGCAAGCTTTGGGCACATCCCTCAGTAGAGCTGGCTCAGCTTTTAAATGCAACCATGCACTTAAAATGTCACCAGAAATTTCACAAAGTCAATGGCAAAGGAAAAGAGAGTGAAGAAAGTAAACATTAATAACAAAAGGTATAGTATATGTACTTTTTAAATCTGAAAAGGAGAAACTGCAGATACAAAGACAGTACTTGAAAAAATGATGGCTAAGAATGTTCCCAGTTTTGTGAAATACACAGGACTACAGATCCTAGAATCACAGTGAACCCCAAGCAGAGTAAACACACACAGACACGGACACATGCACCACGCATCCACCGTGGACAGGGCGGTGTACAGGAAAAAACTCACACATCGCACACCACACACACATTTCCTCAACGATATTCTTTTTACTTAGCTGTTTTAAAATTATTTGCATTGATAGTATTAAGCAGAAGCCTAAAATGAAAATATATTGTTATACACATAAGTCTGTCTATTCTTACCACGATCAAATACATGGTTTTGTTCAAATGAACGTAACTACTTTGTTAGAAAATTCACCATTTCAAAGAAAAATGTTATCATTCCTGGCTGTGTGTTGAATCATTTGTAATATATGCCAATAAAATTCTTTTTAATTAAATGATTTTTTAGCGTTGGCACATAATAACTGTTTGTATTTATGGGGTACAGTGTGATGTTTCTGTACATGTGTGCCATGTGGTATGACCAAATCAGAACAATGAGCAAATTCACCAGATTAGATACTAACATTTCTCTGTGTAGGTGGCATACAAAATTCTCTCTCTGGCTACTTGTAGACATAAGTTACCATATGTTGTTAACTGGAGTCGCCCTACTGTGCGGTTGGACACCAGAGCACATCCCTCATGTCTACCTGTAACTGTGCCTTTGTCAACAAACCTCTTCTTATCTCTCAGTCTCTTCCCATTTCTGGCATCTCATAACCACTACTCTACTATTTACTGCTAGAAGATCAGCTTTCTTCAGCTTCCACGTAACATTGAGAAAATGCAATATGTATTTTTCTGCGTCTGGCTGGTATCACTCCACCTAATTGTGTCCTGTTCCATCCATGTTGCTTCAAACAACAGAATTCCATTTCTAAGGCTGAGCAACATTCCATTGTGTAAAAATACCACGTTTTATTTATCTATTCATCTGTTGATGGACACATATGTTGATTTCATATGTTAGCTATTGTGAATAATGCTGCAATAAACACGAGCGTACAGGTGTCTCTTCAATGTCAGTTTGTTACTTTAATTATTTAGATAGATATATACTCAGCAGTTGGATTGCTGAATTACATGGTAGTTCTATTTTTTTCGTGATGGCTGCACTAATTTACACTTCCTCCAGTGGTCTATAAGTGTTCATCTTTCTGGTGGAGGGGTGGGTAGTAAAAAAAAAAGAAAAAGAAAAGTGTTTATCTTTCTATGCATCCTGGCCAGCTTCTGTTGTTTATTTTATTTTATTTTATTGCTTTGCTGGGTTTCAAGCAAAAATGAAGCATGAAAAGCCCTCTTATTGTGAATTTGCATTTTTGAATATTAGTGATTTCTAGCAACATATGGATGTATATATACTTATCTATCCACCCCTTTTCATTTATTCTTTTGAGAGAAGGATATTCATATTATTCACCCATTACTAATCACATTATTATTTGCAGTTCAGTTGAGTTTATTTTATGTGCTTGATAGCAATCCCCTGTCCCATGAACAGTTTTCAGATATGGTCTCTCATCTGCAGTTCTCTCCTCACTCAATTGCTGCCTTTACTGTGCAGGAGCTGAACTTTGATGGAACCTGGACAGGTGGGCTGAGGTGCTGTGGGACACTGGAGGGGAAGAGCTGGACCCAAAATCCAGAACCAGGTGAGCTTTTACTCACCATGTGGTTTCTGAGTTTACGGTTTGAACAGATGCAGAAGAGCTTGTCCAGGTCTTCTCGGGGGTAAAAACTTTGAAGGGAGAATGACAGAATGTATTAGTCAAACAAATGAAAATATCATAATCATGCATATGTTCTCGTGAGCGGGGGTAGCTCAGCAGTGTGTGTTCATCCCCATAAAAGAGAAAATTATGTCTGCTGTAAAAAGAATACATAGCTTTTAACATACATATTTATTAATGACAACTGAGCCTGGATACCAGATCATGTTATAATGCTAGTGGGAAGACTCAGTAGAAGAAAAAGTGTCACAGCAACCAAAAATGAAGCATCAAACATGTAAATGAAATGGCTTTGAATATTACTAGTAATGAACATGCCAAGAAAAGTCAATTGCCATAATCAGAAAAATAATGCATGATCAACCATGGGATTCAATTTGAGAGGTCATATAAATTTAATTTAATGGCTCACCCCACAGTCATGAAATGGTGCAGACAACACGCTAAGAACAGAGTGTGACCTTACAGCAAGTGGAGGCCAAACATTTGAGGATTGGGAGAGTCTGTGTTGGAATTGTGAGAAGCAATAACCTGAACTCTGCAGAGAAGCAGCAGTGACCATGGATCTTGCTGAGTTCACTTCAGTTTAGTGGTGAATACGGTAAAGGTGGGTTTCTCTGCCCTCATCCAGTGTTTGCTCTCAGTACGCTCTTGGAAGCTCAGTTGTGAATTTTGGGAATCTTCCTAAAACTCAATCACAGCAAGCACGTTTTCACTGAAGAAAGAGGTAACAATTCAGGCATAATTAAATTTAGTTTATAAAAATTAGTTGTTGAAACCTCAATGCCAGTCTCTAGTAATTTATATTATAAAATGCTCAGCTACATCAATGGAGTTCTCTTATCCTATTAGGGATGAGTGTCCATGTGGGCCCGTGGTACAGTCACGGGGATTAGGGACGTGGGCTGTCCAGGCTTTCCTGGTCTTTCAGAGGAAAATTGCAGAGTCATCTCCTCCCCATTCACATCAGATTTCACATCTGTATGTGACCCTTGAAAATGTCATTGCCATGTCCCTGCATAATAGGAGTTAAGTGGGGAATGAAGCTGACATGCTGGGTGTGTCATTGTAAAATTGGTCAAGGAAATTACCTGCATAGTGTTTCATTATCCAGGCCTGGAGCCTCTCATGTCTAGGCTTTGCATTATATTTATGATTTTCCATGTTGTTTAGTCAGTACAAATACTCTTTTTAACTTTTTACTGAAATAGCCCCACATAATAATCTAGAGGCATCAAGATAAAAAAATAACTAATTTGGACATTAACCCAAGTTCCAGGGGAGGTCACAGTTTGTGGTGATAGTGAGACAGGCTGGAAACTGACCGTGCTCATGGATGCTTCATGTTAATAGGGAGACCCTGTACACCCAAGAGATTTAGACACTTCCACGGAGAACCTCTACCTAATATTATTTGTTATGATTCACACCTCAATAATCAAACTGTAGGTTAATGACTAAAATTGCTGTTGCTAACAAAAGCCTTCCTTTAGAACATAGTCCTCTAACTGATGTAAAATCAGCCCATTTGGCAGAAGTGATTGTATTTATTAGAACTTTCTAACTTGTCAAACTAGGAAACAAACACGTTGTAAGGCAGTGCGTGGCTTTGGGGTGCTTTGTAAGTGAAAAAGCATCTCACATATTCTGGAACACCTATCAAAATGGAAATGGACAAGTTAGGGAACTCTTAGAAACACCCCTTTATCCCAGATTCCTGGCAAATGTAAACGCGGAAGTCAGTGTAAAAAGAGGTAACACTGAAGCAAAGAAAACTGCCATGCCAGATCATATCCTCAGAGGATAAAGCTGCTGAGAGAGAGTCACAGATGTTATCAAAATATATCAATGCTTAGCCCCTGATCTTAAATAAAAATGAATGAAATACATCTAGTTATCGATTTTACTCAGATAATTTATGCCAGATTATTTCAAATGAATATTTGTTGCATTTCAACTCTACAATTTATAGGCAAAATGGTTATCAGATTAAATAAGCACTTTGAAGAAACTTAGAAAAGACAGCAGAGGTTAATTCTTGATGAGGTGTGGCCAGCTCACCACAAGATCCTGGGAACACTCGAACATGGAGGCCTACACATACACCAAGCCATACAGCCCTTTGGACACATTTACATAGGCTTTCTTCATTTTCCACCCTTGAGGGGATGTGAATGTATTTTATTTATCATCTGTCTGTGTTCTCCATGTCTTTAAATAATTTCTTGACAAAAGGCTACAGCTCTTTTAGTTGATTAAAAGCTTCTGTATTTTGTGTTTTCAGCCTGTTACCAACCAGGTTTTGCATGAAGTGAGTGAAGCACATCCAGGAAAGGAACTATTAAAAAAAGCTTCTGTGAGGCATGGCTGATATTAACTCCCACATTGTTATAACCTCCCACAATCTTCCATGTAAGTTTCACAGAATGGTATTCATACATTAAAGTTACCACAATGTTAAGGATGTATCTATTACTGCCCTAAGACTTGGTAGCTGGAAAAAAACAAATTTAGAGATTTTACCTCCAGCACTTGCCTTTCCCATATTGCATTTGAATGAGGCAGGACACTCAAAGGGATTCATTTATTATGCTTACTCCTATCACCAACAGATTAAAGCTGCCATTCCCTTATATCTTTTTAACAGCCTTTTATTATCTTTAGCCAGAAAAAATTATGTACTGGAAAAAAATTTAGAGAAAAACTTCCTTAAACACTGGAAGGAAGCTTATTAGATATTTTTATCAACACAGCAGTAAAAAATTCACGGAATCAGTTGTTGAGATTATGTTTTACAACTCAGTGAGGAATTAAAAATTCCACACAATTGGAATGCTTCTCCCCTAGAAGGAATTTTGATCTACTTAATTTATACACCAGCCTTCACTAAGAGGCACTCTCCCATGGGATCCCAAACTTAAGCAGATCTCTGTAACCTGCTGAAGTCTCCTCAGTGCACTTCGTCTCTAGATAGCCATACATGTAAAAGCAAATTTTGTTTATTTGTGCATGAGTGATATGGACACGCATTGGTGTTTTACTGAATTTCATGAAAACATTATTACTTACTGGGAACTCATAATTAATGGCATTCAAAAGT
>NW_022441088.1:0-6019 GCF_009761245.1 Sapajus apella
CTCCATTCCTTGGGTGGAATTACCTTGGCGAGGCCAGCTTGGTGTGCGCCTTGGGACTCCATGTAAGCAACATATTTGTTGAAATCTGTAAATTCTTCCATGGTTGGGTAAAAAGTCATGATGGTACAACGTGTGTTCTGGGAAACACAGTGCACAGACTTCATGGCTGCACAGAAGAAACAGCTGACTCCCAACTTCTTAGGCGTCCTCTGAGTGCTGGGGAATAATGTCTTTCTCTCCCTTTCTTTTTCAGAATGCTATGGTTTATTTGTGAGGCTCCACCTGCAGCCCTGTGAGTTTCCTCAGTTAGAGGTATCACTGTGAGGTTTCTCCTGATTTTCAGGCTTGGGTGTATAAGAGGCTGCTAACTCCACTGTACCTGGGTGTCTCTTCCAGGAAGTCAAAACAATAAACCTGAACAACACCGCAAAATACAGAATATTTGAAAATACATTTATAACGAAACAGAAGAAATACTCAGCTAGCATTAAGCTAAACTAAAGGTTATACTGGGTTAACATCAGGATATACGGTCAAATAATAAAACAGAAAAAGAGCAGCATCTAATCAAACTAAGAGGGAAAACGATCATGTTTGCAAAGGAATGAATTAAAGACTCTACTCAAGAAACTGGATACATTAACATTCAAGGAAACAATGACAGTAAAGGCACAAGCAGCAACCATTGCAAAAGGAAACAGAACCCCCAATAGGAATAACAAAAACTAAAACGACTTTTCAAAAAGATGGTGAGAAGTAAAAAATCATAGGCATGAAGAGAAAAGAAAATACAAATGAAATGCATTGAGATAACTTAGGAGGCATAGCTAAAAATCTGGTGGAGATATTTTAAAATTTTTAACTGAATCTTACAAACAACTTGTGGGATAATAATTTTCTCAGTAAGACAAATACCAAAAAGACTTCCAACAGAGAAATAAAACGACCTACCTTCCACCAAAATCTCACAATTCCTGATGAAAATACTCCAGGACCCAGAGAGAAGGTTTCCTCTTGGTAGCTGAACTCCAAATGAAGCCCCAGGTTGCAAAGACCCTGGTTTTATACCTGCATGGCATCCTAACCCAATCAGTCCCCAGCCAATGTAATCACAGGGTTTGGGTCCAGATTAGGCATCCCACCCATTCATGCCCCTCCCTTTTATTTTACCTTTAAATCAATCCTAGAACAATGCTAAGTAATTAAAAGTCAAACTGGCCGGGAGCGGTGGCTCACGCCTGTAATTCAGCACTTTGGGAGGCCGAGGTGAGTGGATGACAAGGTCAGGAGATTGAGACCATCCTGGCCAACATGGTGAAATGCCTTTTCTACTAAAAATACAAAAATTAGCTGGCAGTGGCACATGCCTGTAATCCCAGCTACTCAGGAGTCTAAGGCAGGAGAATCACTTGAACCTGGGAGGGGGAGGTGGAGGTTTCAATGAGCCAAGAACACACCACTGCACTCTAGCCTGGCAACAGAGGGAGACTCCGTCTCTACTAGTGTATTTTATCATTTATTACCATAAAATATACACAGCTCTGTTGTGAAAACTTAATCAGCACTTACACACACAGAGACAATACATGGTGCCGTATGTGTTAAGATAAATATAAACATACTGGGCTCAGTGGCTCATGCCTGTAATCCCAGCACTTTGGGAGGTCAAGGTAGGTGGGTCACCTGAGGTTGGGAGGTCAAGACTAGCATGACCAACACGGAGAAACCCTGTCTCCACTAAAACAAAAATTAGCCAGGCGTGGAGGCTCATGCCTGTAATCCCAGTTACTCGGGAGGCTGAGGCAGGAGAATGCCTTGAACCTGGGAGGCAGAAGTTGCGGTGAGCCGAGATCAGCCCATTGCACTACAGTCTGGGTGACAAAGCCAGACTCTGTTATATATATGTGTATATATATATGTGTGTATATATATGTGTGTGTGTGTATGTATATATATATATATATCAACTGCACATGGCACCATGTATGGTCTCTGTGTGTGTAAGTGCTGATTGAGTTTTTACAACAGAGTTGTGTATATTTTATGTTAACAAATAATAAAATACACTAGTATCTACATATTTTTTTACATACATGATGTAACCTCATTTTTCTTTCTTTCTTATATATGTATATATATGACAGAGCCAGACTGTCTTAAAAATATATACATAAATAAATGTGAATATTCAGTATTAATTCATAACTATAAAATTAATGGTAATACATACTGCACTATTGTAAGAATTTTGTAGCTCTCTCATGTTGCTATTGCGGTGACCTCAAATGTGCCCCATTTCCACTTAAAAGCCTGAGGGACACTACTCCACATAAGCAAGATTTCTCTTCAGTAAATTGTGAATTGCAGCAAATAGTAATCTTTCAGGTTCTCGGGTAATTTTCATCGTGTCTAGCGCAATATCGTAAAGCTTAAATAACACCATAGAACCCATAAGGAAGTGTCTCTACTGGTGTTAGAAGTATTCCCAAGAAGCAGAGAAATTGTCATGGCCGTACAAAAAAAGCTGAGTTGCTTGATGCATGTTGTAGATCGGCAGCAGCTTGCCTGCCATTCCAGACAGACTACTCTAGAGAATGCAGGAAGTAAATTTAGGGTATCCATAAATACAGTACAGTATTGCAAATGTATTTTCTCTTATTTATGATTGTCTTAAAAACATGTTGTTCTCTTTGGCTTACTTTATTGTGAGAATACGATTATATAATGTATGTAACAAACGAAACCTATGTTAATCAACTGGTTATTGACCTATGTTCAAGGGTCAACTGTACGTGTGTCTGTGCTGGCCTCTGTATTCTGTACATAGATGTATTGCTCATATCATCTCAAACATTTTCTATGATTACGTCCCCGCACAACAGCCTGGATGACATAGTGAGAACTTGTCATTCAAAACTTAAAAAACAAAAAGGATTTTTATTTATTTATTTGGGCCCTGGCTTCATTTGGAGTTCAGCCACCAAGAGGAAACCTTCCTCTGGGTCCTGGAGTATTTGGCCTGGAAATGGGAATTGGCGAGTTGCTGCTCCAGGGCGCTCCCTGCGGAGCTTGGCCGCCCGCCTCTCAGCCCAGCCTTTCCTGGCGTCCCCAGGCGGGGCGCAACCTCTGGAGAGGAACGCGGGTCTCACCGCCCGCGCCCCGGCAGCGCCAGTTCCCCGGCCCTGCTCTGGGAGCCGTGAGCTGCGGCCGTCCTCATCCCGACGTGGACGGTATGATCACCCTCAAAGTGGACAACCTGACCTATGGCGCCTCTCCCGACAGCCCGAGGCGCGTGGGACGTGTACACTCCGCGGGTGCCCCACACCAAGGCGCCCCGGGTCTTTGCCTTTTTCCGCTTCCACGACCAGCGCGATGCGGTGGTTGCAGAGGCCGCCGTGGACGCTGTGGGGCTGGACGGATGTGAGCTGCGGGTGCAGGTGGCTTGCTATGGCCGCCGGGGGGCGCCATGCAGCTGGTCCCGGGGCGGTGGCTACGGACCGTGGAGCTGCAGACCCAGGAGGCGACACCACAGCCGATCTCGGGTTCCCAGCTGCTCCAGGTCCCTAAGCCAATCTCGCTACAGGAGGTCTTGCTACAGTCGCTCTCCCTACAGCCGATCTCCCTACAGAGGATCTCTATACAAAGGATCTCACTACAGAGGATCCTCTTACAGCC
The DNA here is from genome assembly GCF_009761245.1 of Sapajus apella. Classification (NCBI taxonomy): domain Eukaryota; kingdom Metazoa; phylum Chordata; class Mammalia; order Primates; family Cebidae; genus Sapajus; species Sapajus apella. Next base: position 3,676 of record NW_022441088.1, read on the forward strand.
GATCTCCATACAGACGATCTCCCTACAGAGGATCTCTCTACAGAAGATCTCACTACAGAGGATCCCCTTACAGCCGATCTCCATACAGACGATCTCCCTACAGAGGATCACACTACAACTGATCTCCCTACAGAGGATCACCCTACAAAGGATATCCCGACAGAAGATCTCCCTACAACCCATCTCCCTACAGAGAATCTCACTACAACAGATCTCCCTACAGCGCATCACCCTCCAGACGATCTTACAGGGGATCTCACTACAGCCCATTTCCCGCCAGACGATCTCCCTACAGAGGATCTCCCTACAGATGATCTCCCTACAGATGATCTCCTTACAGGAGAACCCGCTATAGCTGATCTCCCTCCAGTCGATCTTACAGCCAGCCTCACTGCAGCCGATCTCGCTACAGGGGGTCTCGATACAGGAAGTCTCCCTACATCCGGTCTTCCCCAGCCGCTCTCACTCGAAGTCTGGGTCTCCCTCTTGCTCGCATCGACCTCCAAATCCAGCTCTGCACGAACATCCAAATCCTCTGAGGTCTCCAGATCTTGCTCACTGTCCAGGTCTAGATCTATGTCCAGGAGTCTTCCCCCATATCTAAGAGGGAATCCAAGTCCAGGTTGCAATCCAACAGTCCTCCCAAGTCTCCTGAAGGGGAAGGACAAGTGTCCTCCTAGGAAAATGATACGTGTGTGCCATGGAAAGGTGGTTTTCCCCATGCCAAAGTATAGGTAGGGTCTCTTCTATGACAACCTCACATTCCTGCTCCAGAAAGTCCTAAATTGTTCCCACATGTCCAGGATTCCATTGTTTACTGTTTTCATCAAACAGGGGTCTGATGTTTTTCCAGTATTTTCATTATATATCTTCAAATTTCTGGTGTGGTCAAGCCCTATATATTTCAGAATATTTGAAAACAAATGTGTGACAAGCAAAATACTGAGGTTTAAGCTACCTTAGTAGCTTAGAGACGCCACACAGTCTTCAACCACAGCTTCCACTGTACAGAGACCATCAGTTCCACCACCCAGAATGGCTTGATTATGGCAGATTGGTATGGCGTGTTAATATCAGGATTTAAGGTCAAATCATAACATAGATAAAAGGAGTATCTCATTGAACTGAAAGGATTTTCTATCAATGATGTACTTATTTTAAAACATGATTTTTTTCCCCTCATTTTAAAGGCCTAGGTATACTATGAATGAAGATGTCATACAATTCCTCTGTGAATTTGTCTAATTCTTGTCATTTTTGAATAGGCAGATCTTCTGCCATCTTTCCGTATTTCATACACAGAAATTTATGTCTTAAATTTTCTGTTTAGTAAGTTAACTTTTCTAACAAAAAATCTGTATCATTGGTGCTTTGTGTTGATTTAGTATATTATTTTACAGTTATTCTAACTCATTAATTGCTGTATATAAGTGCATCAATTCCTTCCAGCTACTTTCAGTTTATATTTTCCTAACTTGGACATTAGAAATTAAATCCAGCTAATTCATTCTTTGTATGTGATGGAGAAAATACTTAAGGCTACAGATTTTCCTCACCACTATTATGAATAAATCTCATATATTCCTTTATGTATTTTATTAGGTTTTAAATCCAGATACACTTCAATAATGTTTGTGTCCCAAGCATTAATATTAACAAATTGCATATATTAATTCACAGAACTGTCAATTGAACACAAGAGGTAGGTGCTATCTTCATTTTATGTTGAGGAAACTGAGTCATAAGGTTAAGTAAATTTCAAGGTCACAAATCAGGCTTTCTTGCTGCACAGAGTTTATGCATGTAACAGATATTTATTGTTTTGTGAAAATTTGGCTTTTTGGCACTTGAAGAGAGAAGTATTTTTTATCGTCTAGTATGTCAATACTTCCTTATTGTTAATATAGTTTAAATTTTCCATATCCTTAGCATTTTTTCTGCTTTGGGTGGGTGACTGTTTAATTCGCACATTGCTGTAAAGAAATACCTGAAGCCTGGGTGCAGTGCCTCATTTCTATAATCCCAGCACTTTGGGATGTCAAGGCAGGTGGATCACCTGAGGTCATGAGTTCAAGACCACCTGGCCAGCATAATGAAACCCCCCATCTCCACTAAAAATACAAAAACTAGCTGGGTGTGGTGGCAGGTGCCAGTAATCTCAAGTAATCCCAGCTATTCAGGAGGCTGAGGCAGGTGAATCGGTTGAACCCAGAAGGCAGAAGTTACAGTGAGCTAAGATTGAACCATTGCACTCCAGCCTGGGAGAGAGAGGGAAACTACTTCGAGAAAAAAAAAAATCCCTGAGATTGGGTAAATTATAAAGATAAGAGTTTTAATTAGCTCA
>NW_022441089.1:0-4429 GCF_009761245.1 Sapajus apella
GGGACCCCAGTTCTGCGAGGGGCAGCCTCAGCTGGACCTGGAGCTCCTGATATGTTGGGGGCTTTGCAGGGAGGCCCTGCAGGCCCCCTTCCAACCCCTCTGCTCCTGGTTGGGGTGTGTGTGTGCGGGTATAGGTAGGGTGTGCAGGGGCGTTGGGTCGGAGTGGTCATGACAGTGGGGTGGAAGTGACACTGGAGAGTGAGGCCGGGGAGGCGGGGGACTGAGCCTGGGAGCCGCTTCTAGTCAGAGACCGCCGCCGCGAGAACTCGGGAGCTGGGCTGAGTGGGGGCGTGTGGGAGGGGCAAGACCTCTAGCCCCTCCTCCTGCCCCCGCTGTGGAGGACAACAAGGCCTTTTCTGTTTTGTTTCCATGTAGGTGGCTATTATCATGGAAAACTAATTTTTCCCAGAGAATTTCCTTTTAAACCTCCTAGTATTTATATGATAACTCCCAATGGAAGATTTAAGTGCAACACCAGGTAAGGACCGGGAGGGGCCCAGGAAGCTCTCTGGCCGAGGGGGAACGTCCACTGACCGGCCCGTTTTGCAGGCTGTGTCTTTCTATCACGGATTTCCACCCGGACACGTGGAACCCAGCCTGGTCTGTCTCCACCATCCTGACTGGACTCCTGAGCTTCATGGTGGAGAAGGGCCCCACCCTGGGCAGCATAGAGACGTCAGACTTCACGGTGAGGTTTAGAGCGGCTCTCCCTGGCGGGCTGTCGGCCTTGTGTCTGGGGCTGTTTCTGCTCCTGAGTTGCAGCTGCCTTTCTTCTCAGCAGGCCGGGCTGGGTGGAGTTTCCGTCCGCGGCACCGTCCCGGAGACCGCTCTGCTCCGGGCTTCCTTGGCACTCTCGGCCTCGTGTTCCCCTCTGCCTCTCAGTCTTGCTTTTATCCGCATCGAGCTTCACCCACACCCACCAGGGGCTCCGCTGTGGGATCTTGGGGTGGGCCGAGGCTGCACCAGTGGCACAGCCTGGGGGGCCTTGCCAGCAGGGAGCACAGTGCCTTTCTAGCTAGCTTGTTTTATTTTTCTATTTTTAATAGGAATCTAGTGTGATATCATTAATTGATAATGGAAAGATCAGTGAGCCTTTTTGAGATTCTGTTTGCTGTGAAGAGCATGCTTATTAAGTGCTTTCTACAGCATGAAGGCTGCAGCTCTTGACTTTGAAGTAACCTGTTTTTAGAAGTTTGAAAGAATTAAAGTGAGTTTTCTGGCTGATTCCTTTCTCTTTCTTCCTAGAAAAGACAGCTAGCAGCACAGAGTTCAGCCTTTAATTTAAAAGATAAAGTCTTTTGTGAATTATTTCCTGAAGTTGTGGAGGTAAGAAAGAGAAAGTGGGAAGTGGGTTTTGCCTTCCCCTGTGTTAAAAACGCTGTCAGTTCCACTTCTTTCCAAAGCTTAAGGTTTGTATCCTGAAGCTGCAGACCCTCCCAGAGGATGGCTCCTCTCCGGGAGCCCCGAGGCAGGAGAGACAGAAGGCCTGGGCCCTGAGGGGTGGCCTGCGGACCACCCAGGGGCTGGGGGCTGGGCCTGTCGCACAAGGGCATGGAGCTCATTGGCTTGAGTGGCACTTACATGGTCTGGGGGTGGCTGGGAGGCACAGCAGCTGCCCGAAGCCATGTGGGACTGGAGTGGACCCTGGTCTTGGCCTGTGACTCAGCCTTGCTCTGATCTGACTGACTGCAGGGGCCCAGAGGGGCAGGTGCAGTGAGGCCAGTCCCTTGCTCAGGCCCTCACCTGTGAGACAGGGTCAGGATGGGACACAGCCGAGGTCCTTGTTCTTGGTGGTGGACTGTGGGCCCCTAGGAATGGGAGTGCTGGTCCTGAGGGCGCTGGTTGGAGACCAGCTGAGTGTCTCGCTGTTTTTTTCTTAGGAAATTAAACAAAAACAGAAAGCACAAGACGAACTCAGTAGCAGACCCCAGACTCTCCCCTTGCCAGACGTGGTTCCAGACGGGGAGACACACCTTGTCCAGAACGGGATTCAGCTTCTCAACGGGCACGCGCCAGGGGCCGTCCCAAACCTCCCGGGGCTCCAGCAGGCCAACCGGCACCACGGACTCCTGGGCGGCGCCCTGGCGAACTTGTTTGTTATAGTCGGGTTTGCAGCCTTCGCCTACACCGTCAAGTACGTGCTGAGGAGCATCGCGCAGGAGTGAGGCCTGGCACCGAGACCAAGGCGCCATGGAGGGCGCGTGGCACGAGCGTGACCTGGGCCGGCCGGACACGCTGCCCAGCACAGGCAGACCCACCAGGCTCCTGGGTTTAGGTTTTAAAAACCTGGAAAGGAAAGCAAAAGCCAAAATGTGTGACTGGGCTTCGGAGGAGACTGGAGACTCAGCCCTGCCCTGGCCACGTGCCGCCGGGGCTGGCGTGGAGGGGCTGCTGGCGTGCTGGTTTTGTAGCTTATCTTCTGTGTTGTCTTTGGATCTGTTTTAGTAAACACGTTTTTCATTTTAGTAGATTTGGTCGCTTAGAAATACAAACCCGATGCTGACTGCAGGCCGTGCCTGCATTCTTGGAGCTCCCGGCTCCTCCGCAGGTGGGTTCCTGGGGCCTGGTGGTGGGGCTGGCCGTGTGGTGACAAGGCTTAGCGGGGCGGGTGACGGCCGTGGGTCAGGACCCAGGGAGATACGGTTTGGTCCCAGCAGTTTAAAATGTATTTACCGCCAGGCGCGGTGACTCACGCCTGTAATCCCAGCACTTTGGGAGGCCGAGGCAGGCAGATCATGAGGTCAAGAGATCAAGACCATCCTGGTCAACATAGTGAAACCCCGTCTCTCCTAAAATATGAAAAATCATAGCCGGGCGTGGTGGCGTGCGTCTGTAGTCCCAGCTACTTGGGAGGCTGAGGCAGGAGAATTGCCTGAACCCAGGAGGCGGAGGTTTTGGTGTGGAGATCGCGCCACTGCACTCCAGCCTGGCACCTGGCAACAAAACGAGACAATGTCTCAAAAAAAAAAAAAAAGAAAAGGTGTTCACCGGCAGTCAGAATGAGACACATTCCTCCCAGAGGTGCTTGGCTTTTCTGCTGCAGTGGAAGTCAGGAGCCTGCTCACTGTGGCCACGAGGGGTCACCCTTGGCTGGCTTCCGTGGGGCAGGGCCTCCTGGGCGCCCCTCTGGCTGCTGCAGACTGGGGGTCCCCGGGGACCTGCAGAGCCTTTTCTCTGAATTTCTGAGGTCTGGGGGCCAAAGCCCGTGCTCCTGTGCTGGTGGAAGGCGCAGGACTGGAGTCCCTGCAGGAGGCCCCGCGGCCGGAGGGCTGGCTCTGCGCTTGGGCTCGCACGGGGCTTCCTCCTGCACCAGCCACGTAGGTGACGGCTCCGCGCCGCGTTCGCTCTTCACGGCAGAGGGGACCGTGGCCCGGGAGGGGCGCCAGAGTCGGCGGGGGCTATTTCGGGCCCACGGCTCCCCACATGGTGGTCGCCTTCCCGCCTCTGCGTCCGTCCGTGGCTTTGCCGCGTGGGATGTGCCGAAGGTGGGTCACGGCTGCAGGCAGGAGCCCACCCGTCCCAGAGGCGGCGTGAGACAGGCACAGCTGGCGCCGTCTCCCTTTGGAATTGCTTATAACTTAGCACTTGTGTATTGAACCTATTCTTGTGGAAAAAAGTCTTTTGTCACGTCTTTGTTTCTGAATTTCATGCAGCTTGTGTCTGTGCTGGCCGCAATGCGTGTCCATCTCTGTGCTCAGGGCCGGGGTGGCCGTGACCGGGGGTCACACCTGCTGGCCTGGGGGTGGCGTGGCCGCTGCAGGGCAAGGTGGGTCCCAGTAGGGAGCCTCTGCCCCCGTCCTGTACTGGATGCTAACCCCGCCGCAGCCTCAGCGCCTCCGTGTCCAGCAGCATCAGTTCCAAAGCCTGCTGTTTCCCGAGGGTCTTGGGAGAATGCTGGCAGTGTTTACTTGGCACGTTACTGTCAGGTGTGGTGGCTCCTGCCTGTAATCCCAGCACCTTAGGGGCTGAGGGGCGGATCTCTTGAACCCAGCCTGGGCCACGTAGACCCCATCTCACAAAAAATAAAAAAACGACCTGGCTGTGGTGGTGCACACCTGTGGTCTCGGCTACTCAGGAGGCTGAGGTGGGAGCACTGCCTGAGCCCAGGAGGTGGGAGCTGCACTGAGCCATGGTGGTGCCGCTGCGCTCCAGCCCGGGTGACAGAGACCCTGGCTCAGATGTTTTACTTCTTTCTACGTGTAAAATCTCAATTTTTGTTTTTTTTTTCTAAGACAGAGTCTTGCTCTGTTGCCCAGTCTGGGGTGCAGTGGTGCCACCATGGTTCACTGTAACCTTGACCTCCTGGGTGCAAGGGATCCTTCAGACTCCTACACAGCCCCCTACGTAGCGGGGACCACAGGTGTGAGCCACCGTGCCTGGCCAATTTTTTTTTTTTTTTTTTTTTTTTTTTAAGATGGAGTCTCACTCT
>NW_022441089.1:4529-6019 GCF_009761245.1 Sapajus apella
GGCAGGAGAATTGCCTGAACCCAGGCTGGAGTGCAATGGCGCGATCTCGGCTCACCGCAACCTCCGCCTCCTGGGTTCAGGCAATTCTCCTGCCTCAGCCTCCTGAGTAGCTGGGATTACAGGCACGCGCCACCATGCCCAGCTAATTTTTTGTATTTTTAGTAGAGGTGGGGTTTCACCATATTGGCCAGGCTGGTCTTGAACTCCTGACCTCATGATCTTCCCGCCTGAGCCTTCCAAAGTGCTGGGATTACAGCTGTGAGCCACCCTGCTCAGCCTTGAAATCTCAACTTTTAACGACCCGTGGTCAGCAGTGGAGGTGCCCGGCGGTGCCCATGGCCTGTTGTCTGCACTGGCCCAAAATGAAAGATGATCTTTTGCCCGTGGGGCCAGGCTTGCCTGACCCTCTGTCCCCATTTCCCTTAGAGAAATCGTGGGCTCCTCAGTTCTTGTGGCGCCACTGGTGGGGGCCGACCTTGACCCCCCCCACCCCACTGTGAGCACGGTGGGTCCCCTCGCCAGGCAGACCACACTGTGAAGCCTTTTAGTGAGGAGAGAAAAGCCCCTTAAAAGTTGATAATCCGCAGACGTGCAGCTCGTGGTCTCAGAGGAAGGCGTTTCCCGTGCGCTCTGACGCCCTGGAGCTTCTCCCTGAGCTGATGCCCATGCCGGCCTGGTCGCTGATTACCAGCTGACGCCGAAGAGTGCTCTGGGTCTGAGGGAGCTGCTTTCCCTGTGTGGCGGGCGGGTGGGCAGGGCTCCGTGCTTCTTTGCCATTTTTCCAGGGCCTGGGGGGTGTCAGGCTGTCTGGGTTAGAGGGTGTAGGGGGTGGGCAGAGCCAGCAGCTACACCTGAGCCCCCCCTGGGGCAGCTCGTGGCTGTGGCCCAGGGTACCCCGGAGCCTTGGTGGGTGACCAGAGGGTGGGGTCCTCCTGGTTGTTTTCTGGAGTGGGTGTGGGGGCTGCAGCGTGGGTGCTGGGTATCCCTACCTGGGTGCCAGGCTCGGCTTGTTTTAAAGGCGCCTGGGGATGGGAACAAGGAGCCATGTCCTTCCTGCTCCTGGGGGTTAGGCCCAGCCTCCCAGGGCTGCCCATTTTCCTGCCTGTCGGGCAGAGTTGGAGGTGCAGCCTGCCCTGTTTGGAGTCACAGGGGAGCACATTGCCAGTGGGTGACACAGAACAGTCGGGTGCCCTGCCTGCGAGGTGGGGTCTGGTAGCCCTGGGCAGGGGTCTCCTTGGCCAAGGCACCTGCCCACCCCTCTGCCTGAAGCCTGGAGTGAGGGGTATGGGGTCTGCCTTTCCCGACCCATGCTGGATGCTGGTCACATCTCGGGCTCACCTGCGGGGTCCAGTGGGGCTGGTGCAGTGTGGGAACTTTGCCGTGCTCCCAGAGTTCTCCACGACCTTTGTGGACACAGGCCTGGGAGGCCTCACCACCTTCCCCAGGGGACACGGGCCAGGAGGCCTCACCACCTTCCCCAGGGGACAGGG
>NW_022441090.1:0-6019 GCF_009761245.1 Sapajus apella
CTCCATTCCTTGGGTGGAATTACCTTGGCGAGGCCAGCTTGGTGTGCGCCTTGGGACTCCATGTAAGCAACATATTTGTTGAAATCTGTAAATTCTTCCATGGTTGGGTAAAAAGTCATGATGGTACAACGTGTGTTCTGGGAAACACAGTGCACAGACTTCATGGCTGCACAGAAGAAACAGCTGACTCCCAACTTCTTAGGCGTCCTCTGAGTGCTGGGGAATAATGTCTTTCTCTCCCTTTCTTTTTCAGAATGCTATGGTTTATTTGTGAGGCTCCACCTGCAGCCCTGTGAGTTTCCTCAGTTAGAGGTATCACTGTGAGGTTTCTCCTGATTTTCAGGCTTGGGTGTATAAGAGGCTGCTAACTCCACTGTACCTGGGTGTCTCTTCCAGGAAGTCAAAACAATAAACCTGAACAACACCGCAAAATACAGAATATTTGAAAATACATTTATAACGAAACAGAAGAAATACTCAGCTAGCATTAAGCTAAACTAAAGGTTATACTGGGTTAACATCAGGATATACGGTCAAATAATAAAACAGAAAAAGAGCAGCATCTAATCAAACTAAGAGGGAAAACGATCATGTTTGCAAAGGAATGAATTAAAGACTCTACTCAAGAAACTGGATACATTAACATTCAAGGAAACAATGACAGTAAAGGCACAAGCAGCAACCATTGCAAAAGGAAACAGAACCCCCAATAGGAATAACAAAAACTAAAACGACTTTTCAAAAAGATGGTGAGAAGTAAAAAATCATAGGCATGAAGAGAAAAGAAAATACAAATGAAATGCATTGAGATAACTTAGGAGGCATAGCTAAAAATCTGGTGGAGATATTTTAAAATTTTTAACTGAATCTTACAAACAACTTGTGGGATAATAATTTTCTCAGTAAGACAAATACCAAAAAGACTTCCAACAGAGAAATAAAACGACCTACCTTCCACCAAAATCTCACAATTCCTGATGAAAATACTCCAGGACCCAGAGAGAAGGTTTCCTCTTGGTAGCTGAACTCCAAATGAAGCCCCAGGTTGCAAAGACCCTGGTTTTATACCTGCATGGCATCCTAACCCAATCAGTCCCCAGCCAATGTAATCACAGGGTTTGGGTCCAGATTAGGCATCCCACCCATTCATGCCCCTCCCTTTTATTTTACCTTTAAATCAATCCTAGAACAATGCTAAGTAATTAAAAGTCAAACTGGCCGGGAGCGGTGGCTCACGCCTGTAATTCAGCACTTTGGGAGGCCGAGGTGAGTGGATGACAAGGTCAGGAGATTGAGACCATCCTGGCCAACATGGTGAAATGCCTTTTCTACTAAAAATACAAAAATTAGCTGGCAGTGGCACATGCCTGTAATCCCAGCTACTCAGGAGTCTAAGGCAGGAGAATCACTTGAACCTGGGAGGGGGAGGTGGAGGTTTCAATGAGCCAAGAACACACCACTGCACTCTAGCCTGGCAACAGAGGGAGACTCCGTCTCTACTAGTGTATTTTATCATTTATTACCATAAAATATACACAGCTCTGTTGTGAAAACTTAATCAGCACTTACACACACAGAGACAATACATGGTGCCGTATGTGTTAAGATAAATATAAACATACTGGGCTCAGTGGCTCATGCCTGTAATCCCAGCACTTTGGGAGGTCAAGGTAGGTGGGTCACCTGAGGTTGGGAGGTCAAGACTAGCATGACCAACACGGAGAAACCCTGTCTCCACTAAAACAAAAATTAGCCAGGCGTGGAGGCTCATGCCTGTAATCCCAGTTACTCGGGAGGCTGAGGCAGGAGAATGCCTTGAACCTGGGAGGCAGAAGTTGCGGTGAGCCGAGATCAGCCCATTGCACTACAGTCTGGGTGACAAAGCCAGACTCTGTTATATATATGTGTATATATATATGTGTGTATATATATGTGTGTGTGTGTATGTATATATATATATATATCAACTGCACATGGCACCATGTATGGTCTCTGTGTGTGTAAGTGCTGATTGAGTTTTTACAACAGAGTTGTGTATATTTTATGTTAACAAATAATAAAATACACTAGTATCTACATATTTTTTTACATACATGATGTAACCTCATTTTTCTTTCTTTCTTATATATGTATATATATGACAGAGCCAGACTGTCTTAAAAATATATACATAAATAAATGTGAATATTCAGTATTAATTCATAACTATAAAATTAATGGTAATACATACTGCACTATTGTAAGAATTTTGTAGCTCTCTCATGTTGCTATTGCGGTGACCTCAAATGTGCCCCATTTCCACTTAAAAGCCTGAGGGACACTACTCCACATAAGCAAGATTTCTCTTCAGTAAATTGTGAATTGCAGCAAATAGTAATCTTTCAGGTTCTCGGGTAATTTTCATCGTGTCTAGCGCAATATCGTAAAGCTTAAATAACACCATAGAACCCATAAGGAAGTGTCTCTACTGGTGTTAGAAGTATTCCCAAGAAGCAGAGAAATTGTCATGGCCGTACAAAAAAAGCTGAGTTGCTTGATGCATGTTGTAGATCGGCAGCAGCTTGCCTGCCATTCCAGACAGACTACTCTAGAGAATGCAGGAAGTAAATTTAGGGTATCCATAAATACAGTACAGTATTGCAAATGTATTTTCTCTTATTTATGATTGTCTTAAAAACATGTTGTTCTCTTTGGCTTACTTTATTGTGAGAATACGATTATATAATGTATGTAACAAACGAAACCTATGTTAATCAACTGGTTATTGACCTATGTTCAAGGGTCAACTGTACGTGTGTCTGTGCTGGCCTCTGTATTCTGTACATAGATGTATTGCTCATATCATCTCAAACATTTTCTATGATTACGTCCCCGCACAACAGCCTGGATGACATAGTGAGAACTTGTCATTCAAAACTTAAAAAACAAAAAGGATTTTTATTTATTTATTTGGGCCCTGGCTTCATTTGGAGTTCAGCCACCAAGAGGAAACCTTCCTCTGGGTCCTGGAGTATTTGGCCTGGAAATGGGAATTGGCGAGTTGCTGCTCCAGGGCGCTCCCTGCGGAGCTTGGCCGCCCGCCTCTCAGCCCAGCCTTTCCTGGCGTCCCCAGGCGGGGCGCAACCTCTGGAGAGGAACGCGGGTCTCACCGCCCGCGCCCCGGCAGCGCCAGTTCCCCGGCCCTGCTCTGGGAGCCGTGAGCTGCGGCCGTCCTCATCCCGACGTGGACGGTATGATCACCCTCAAAGTGGACAACCTGACCTATGGCGCCTCTCCCGACAGCCCGAGGCGCGTGGGACGTGTACACTCCGCGGGTGCCCCACACCAAGGCGCCCCGGGTCTTTGCCTTTTTCCGCTTCCACGACCAGCGCGATGCGGTGGTTGCAGAGGCCGCCGTGGACGCTGTGGGGCTGGACGGATGTGAGCTGCGGGTGCAGGTGGCTTGCTATGGCCGCCGGGGGGCGCCATGCAGCTGGTCCCGGGGCGGTGGCTACGGACCGTGGAGCTGCAGACCCAGGAGGCGACACCACAGCCGATCTCGGGTTCCCAGCTGCTCCAGGTCCCTAAGCCAATCTCGCTACAGGAGGTCTTGCTACAGTCGCTCTCCCTACAGCCGATCTCCCTACAGAGGATCTCTATACAAAGGATCTCACTACAGAGGATCCTCTTACAGCCGATCTCCATACAGACGATCTCCCTACAGAGGATCTCTCTACAGAAGATCTCACTACAGAGGATCCCCTTACAGCCGATCTCCATACAGACGATCTCCCTACAGAGGATCACACTACAACTGATCTCCCTACAGAGGATCACCCTACAAAGGATATCCCGACAGAAGATCTCCCTACAACCCATCTCCCTACAGAGAATCTCACTACAACAGATCTCCCTACAGCGCATCACCCTCCAGACGATCTTACAGGGGATCTCACTACAGCCCATTTCCCGCCAGACGATCTCCCTACAGAGGATCTCCCTACAGATGATCTCCCTACAGATGATCTCCTTACAGGAGAACCCGCTATAGCTGATCTCCCTCCAGTCGATCTTACAGCCAGCCTCACTGCAGCCGATCTCGCTACAGGGGGTCTCGATACAGGAAGTCTCCCTACATCCGGTCTTCCCCAGCCGCTCTCACTCGAAGTCTGGGTCTCCCTCTTGCTCGCATCGACCTCCAAATCCAGCTCTGCACGAACATCCAAATCCTCTGAGGTCTCCAGATCTTGCTCACTGTCCAGGTCTAGATCTATGTCCAGGAGTCTTCCCCCATATCTAAGAGGGAATCCAAGTCCAGGTTGCAATCCAACAGTCCTCCCAAGTCTCCTGAAGGGGAAGGACAAGTGTCCTCCTAGGAAAATGATACGTGTGTGCCATGGAAAGGTGGTTTTCCCCATGCCAAAGTATAGGTAGGGTCTCTTCTATGACAACCTCACATTCCTGCTCCAGAAAGTCCTAAATTGTTCCCACATGTCCAGGATTCCATTGTTTACTGTTTTCATCAAACAGGGGTCTGATGTTTTTCCAGTATTTTCATTATATATCTTCAAATTTCTGGTGTGGTCAAGCCCTATATATTTCAGAATATTTGAAAACAAATGTGTGACAAGCAAAATACTGAGGTTTAAGCTACCTTAGTAGCTTAGAGACGCCACACAGTCTTCAACCACAGCTTCCACTGTACAGAGACCATCAGTTCCACCACCCAGAATGGCTTGATTATGGCAGATTGGTATGGCGTGTTAATATCAGGATTTAAGGTCAAATCATAACATAGATAAAAGGAGTATCTCATTGAACTGAAAGGATTTTCTATCAATGATGTACTTATTTTAAAACATGATTTTTTTCCCCTCATTTTAAAGGCCTAGGTATACTATGAATGAAGATGTCATACAATTCCTCTGTGAATTTGTCTAATTCTTGTCATTTTTGAATAGGCAGATCTTCTGCCATCTTTCCGTATTTCATACACAGAAATTTATGTCTTAAATTTTCTGTTTAGTAAGTTAACTTTTCTAACAAAAAATCTGTATCATTGGTGCTTTGTGTTGATTTAGTATATTATTTTACAGTTATTCTAACTCATTAATTGCTGTATATAAGTGCATCAATTCCTTCCAGCTACTTTCAGTTTATATTTTCCTAACTTGGACATTAGAAATTAAATCCAGCTAATTCATTCTTTGTATGTGATGGAGAAAATACTTAAGGCTACAGATTTTCCTCACCACTATTATGAATAAATCTCATATATTCCTTTATGTATTTTATTAGGTTTTAAATCCAGATACACTTCAATAATGTTTGTGTCCCAAGCATTAATATTAACAAATTGCATATATTAATTCACAGAACTGTCAATTGAACACAAGAGGTAGGTGCTATCTTCATTTTATGTTGAGGAAACTGAGTCATAAGGTTAAGTAAATTTCAAGGTCACAAATCAGGCTTTCTTGCTGCACAGAGTTTATGCATGTAACAGATATTTATTGTTTTGTGAAAATTTGGCTTTTTGGCACTTGAAGAGAGAAGTATTTTTTATCGTCTAGTATGTCAATACTTCCTTATTGTTAATATAGTTTAAATTTTCCATATCCTTAGCATTTTTTCTGCTTTGGGTGGGTGACTGTTTAATTCGCACATTGCTGTAAAGAAATACCTGAAGCCTGGGTGCAGTGCCTCATTTCTATAATCCCAGCACTTTGGGATGTCAAGGCAGGTGGATCACCTGAGGTCATGAGTTCAAGACCACCTGGCCAGCATAATGAAACCCCCCATCTCCACTAAAAATACAAAAACTAGCTGGGTGTGGTGGCAGGTGCCAGTAATCTCAAGTAATCCCAGCTATTCAGGAGGCTGAGGCAGGTGAATCGGTTGAACCCAGAAGGCAGAAGTTACAGTGAGCTAAGATTGAACCATTGCACTCCAGCCTGGGAGAGAGAGGGAAACTACTTCGAGAAAAAAAAAAATCCCTGAGATTGGGTAAATTATAAAGATAAGAGTTTTAATTAGCTCA
>NW_022441091.1:0-6017 GCF_009761245.1 Sapajus apella
TTTTTTTTGCTCTCCATTTGCTTGGTAAATCTTCCTCCATCCCTTTATTTTGAGCCTTTGTGTATCCTTGCATGTGAGATGGGTTTCCTGGATACAGCACACTGATGGGTTTTGGCTTTTTATCCAATTTGCCAGTGTGTGTCTTTTGATTGGGGCATTTAGCCCATTTACATTTAGGGATAATATTGTTATGTGTGAATTTGATACTGTCATTTTGATGCTAGCTGGCTGTTTTGTTCGTTAGTTGATGCAGATTCTTGATTGTATTGATGCTGTTTACCATTTGGTATGTTTTTGGAGTGGCTGGTTGTTCCTTTATGTGTGTAAAGCTGCTTTCAGGAGCTCTTGTAAAGCAGGTCTGGTGGTGACGAAATCTCTGAGTACTTGCATGTTCAGAAAGGATTTTATTTTTCCTTCACTTATGAAGCTTAGTTTGGCTGGATAGGAGATTCTGGGTTGAAAGTTCTTTTCTTTAAGGATGTTGAATATTGGCCCCCATTCTCTTCTGGCTTGTAGGGTTTCTGCTGAGAGATCTGCTGTGAGTCTGATGGGCTTCCCTTTGTGGGTAACCCGACCTTTCTCTATGGCTGCCCTTAGCATTTTCTCCTTCATTTCAACCCTGGTGAATCTGACAATTATGTGCCTTGGGGTTGCTTTTCTTGAGGAATATCTTTGTAGTGTTCTCTGTGTTTCCTGGACTTGAATATTGGCCTGCCTTGCTAGGTTGGGGAAGTTTTCCTGGATAATATCCTGAATAGTATTTTCCAGCTTGGATTCATTCTCTTCGTCACATTCAGGTACACCTATCAGACGTAGATTAGGTCTTTTCACATAGTCCCACATTTCTTGGAGACTTTGTTCATTCCTTTTTACCCTTTTTTCTCTATTCTTGCCTTCTCGTTTTATTTCATTGAGTTGATCTTTGACCTCTGATATCCTTTCTTTTGCGTGGTCAATTCGGCTGTTGAAACTTGTGCATGCTTCGCGAAGGTCTCTTGTTGTGTTTTTCAGCTCCATCAATTCACTTATGTTCCTCTCTAATTTGTCCATTCTCGTTAGCATTTTGTCATATCTTTTTTCAAGGTTCTTAATTTCTTTGCATTGGGTTAGAACATGTTCTTTTGTCTCACTGTAGTTTCTTATTACCCACCTTCTGAAGTCTTATTCTGTCATTTTATCACACTCCTTCTCCATCCAGCCTTGTTCCATTGCTGGTGAGGAGTTGTGATCCCTTTTAGTAGGAGGGGTGTTCTGGTTTCGGGTGTTTTCATTCCTTTTTGTGCTGGTTTCTTCCCATCTTTGTGGGTTTATCCACCTGTTGTCTTTGTAATTACTGACTTTCAGATTGGGTCTCTGAACTTTCAGTTTGTGGATGCTGAAGTTACTTCTTTTTCTTAGCTTTCCTTGTAACAGCCTGGCCCCTCTGCTGTTGGACTGCTGAGGCCTACTCCAGGCCCTGCTTGCCAGGGGATCTCCTGTAGCAGCTGCAGAACAGTAAGGATTACTACCAGTTTCCTCTCCTGCTATCTTTGTCTCAGAAGGATGCCCGCCAAATGTCCATCTGTTCTCTCCTTTATGAGGTGACTCTTTGGATATACAGGGGTCAGGGAGCTGCTTTAGGAGACAGTCTGTCCTTTATTGGAGCTCAAGTCCTGAGCTGTGAGCTCTGTTGTTCATTCAGCGTTGCTGGGCAGGTACGTTTAGGTCTGCTGCAGCAGAGCTCATAAACTCCCCCCCTCCTTTTTTTTTCCCCCAGGTGCTCTGTCCCAGGGAGTTAGGGCTTTATTTATGAGTTTCCATTGTGCTGCTGCCTTTTTTTTTTTTTTTCTTTCAGGGCTGCCCTGCCCAGCGAGGAGGCAGCCTGTCACTGTCTGCCTGCAGAGGCTTTGCTGAGCTGCTGTGGGCTCGGCCCAGCTGCCGTGTGATCTTCCCTGCAGTCCTGTTTATATGGGTGTAGTTAGAACTGCTTTGTCAATGGTGGCCTGCCTCTGTTATGGCGGACTCTCTCTGTAGTGGCAGGTTGACTTGCAATGGCGGGCTGCCTCAGCAATGGTCAGACTGCCTCCGTAGTGTTGGAGTGTCTCAGTAATGGCGGACCCCCCTCCCCCACAGAGCCGGACTGTCCTGGGTTCAGCTGTGCTTGCTGTGAAACTCAACCCAGAGCATTTTCAGTTACTTTTTTTGTGTGTGTGGGGTTGGGGGGGTGGGACCAGCCGAGCCTGATCACCTAGCTCCCTGACTCACAGTCTTTGTTGTTGTTGTTGTTGAATAGTCAACTCTTTCCCTGTTGAAAAGGCAGCGGGATCTCCTGTGCCGCTACTCACTGAGCCAGCTGAAACAGCCACACTGAGATTCCTGGCGGTTTTTTGCCTAGGAATCTCCTGCCCTGGCTCGCTATTTCAAATGAATGGGCGACTCTGCCATCTCAGGGCTCCAATCGCCAGCTAAGAGGGCACCAGGATCAGTGTCTTTTGTACGGAGAACAGCTGCACGGGCCAAAACAGCCACGCCAGCCGAAACAGCTGCGCTGGCGACCCCTGGGGCTCCTCTGCCTGGGAATCTCCTGGTCTGTGGGCAAAAAAAATCCATCTGGAAGTGCAGCATCCACTCACCCTCTGTACTTTCACTGGGAGCTGTAATCCTGAGCTGTTCCTAGTTGGCCATCTTCCCCCGATCCCACCATCTTTCTTGTCTCAGGAAATTGTAACACTTTCTACCAAAGATCCAGAGGCCAACCATGATTCATTTCTTCATCTTTCTAGTTGAAATCAACTAGCAAACCTATCAACTATCTCTGAAACATGTATTCTGAATCTTTACACTATTTATCCCTAACTAAAGCTACCCATGGCTGCATATGTCTCTTGCCTGAACTATTTACTTGAACAGCTTTTTGACTTGTCTTCTTTCTTTTCCACCTGCTTTCTTAGAACCTGTTTTTTACACAGGAACCAGAATACAAGTTTTGAAACATAAATTGCATCTTACCATTGTCCTGCTTACAACTCTTCAGTGACCTCCTTTTTACTAACACATACAACTCATACTCCCAACCTTGGCACTAAGTTAAGGGAACCCTTTAAATATTTATCATAACATCCATGATCAGACTCACACTCTGAACCCGTTTTGCGGGACTCCTTCCATGATGAATCTTCAGCCACACTGATTTTCTTTTGCTTCCTCAAAGAGTCAAACCTTGTTTTGCTCTGGGGCCTTTGTATTGGCTGGTCTTTCTTCCTGTGGTCTTTTTCACATGCCAACAGAAACCCTTAAAGTTAGGTTTCAACTGAAATGTCACCTCTTTAGAGAATCCTCCCCCTCCTTTTTTTTTTTTTTTTTTTTTTTTTTTTTTTGAGATGGAACGTTGCTCTGTTTACTAGGCTGGAGTGTAATGGTGTTATCTCTGCTCACTGCAACCTCTGCCTCCCAGGTTCAAGTGATTCTCCTGCCTCAGCCTTGCGAACAGCTGAGACTACAGGCTTGCACCACCACACCCAGCTAATTTTTGTATTTTTAGTAGAGATGGGGTTTCAGCATATTGTCCAGGCTGGTCTCAAACTCCTGACCTCATGATCTACCTGCCTCGGCCTTCCAAAGTGCTGGGATTACAGGAGTAAGCCACCATACCTGGCCTGGAGAATCCTTCTGTAGTGGGTTGAAATGGTAATCCTCAAAAAATACGTCCATGTCCTAACACCTGGAATGTGTGGATGCAGCTTTATTTTCTTTTTCTTTTTTTTTTTTTTTCCATTTATTTATTTTATTGCATTTTAGGTTTTGGGGTACATGTGAAGAACATGCAAAATTGTTGCATAGGAACACACGTGGCAGTGTGATTTGCTGCCTTCCTCCCCATCACCTACATCTGGCATTTCTCCCCCTGCTATCCCTCCCCAGCTTCCCACCCTCCACCGTCCCTCCCCTATTTCCCCTCAACTGACCCCAGTGTGTAGTGCTCCCCTCCCTGTGTCCATGTGCTCTCATCGTTCAACACCCGCCTATGAGTGAGAACATGCGGTGTTTGATCTTCGGCTCTTGTGTCAGTTTGCTGAGAATGATGGGTTCCAGGTTCATCCATGTCCCCACAAAGGACCCAAACTCATCGTTTTTGATGGCTGCATAATATTCCATGGTGTATATGTGCCACATTTTCCCTATCAAGTCTATCGTCGATGGGCATTTGGGTTGGTTCCAGGTCCTTGCTATTGTAAACAGTGCTGCAATGAACATTCGTGTACATGTGTCCTTATAGTAGAACGATTTGTAATCCTTTGGATATATACCCAGTAATGGGATTGCTGGGTCAAATGGAATTTCTATTTCTAGGTCCTTGAGGAATCACCACACTGTCTTCCACAGTGGTTGAACTAATTTACACTCCCACCAACAGTGCAAAAGTGTTCCTATTTCTCCACATCCTCTCCAGCATCTGCTGTCTCCAGATTTTTTAATGTTCGCCATTCTTACTGGCGTGAGATGGTATCTCAATGTAGTTTTGATTTGCATTTCTCTTATGACCAGTGATGATGAGCATTTTTTCATATGTTTGTTGGCCTCATGTATGTCTTCTTTTGAGAAGTGTCTGTTCATATCCTTTGCCCACTTTTGAATGGGCTTGTTAGTTTTTTTCTTGTAAATCTGCTTTAGTTCTTTGTAAATTTTGGATATCAGCCCTTTGTCAGATGGGTAAACTGCAAAAATTTTTTCCCAATCTGTTGGTTGCCGATTCACTCTAATGATTGTTTCTTTTGCTGTGCAGAAGCTGTGGAGTTTGATTAGGTCCCATTTGTCTATTTTGGCTTTTGTTGTCAATGCGTTTGGCGTTTTGGTCATGAAGTCCTTGCCTACACCTACGTCCTGAATGGTTTTGCCTAGATTTTCTTCTAGGGTTTTTATGGTGTTAGGTCTTATGTTTAAGTCTTTAATCCATCTGGAGTTAATTTTAGTGTAAGGTGTCAGGAAGGGGTCCAGTTTCTGCTTTCTGCACATGGCTAGCCAGCTTTCCCAACACCATTTATTGAACAGGGAATCCTTTCCCCATTGCTTGTTTTTGTCTGGTTTGTCAAAGATCAGATGGTTGTAGATATGTTGTGTTGCCTCCGAGACCTCTGTTCTGTTCCATTGGTCTATATCTCTGTTTTGGTACCAGTACCATGCTGTTTTGATTACTGTAGCCTTGTAGTATAGTTTGAAGTCTGGTAGTGTGATGCCTCCCGCTTTGTTCTTTTTGCTTAGAATCGACTTGGCTATGAGGGCTCTCTTTTGGTTCCATATGAAGTTTAAGGTGGTTTTTTCCAGTTCTGTGAAGAAGGTCATTGGTAGCTTGATGGGAATAGCGTTGAATCTGTAAATTACTTTGGGCAGTATGGCCACTTTCATGATATTGATTCTTCCTAACCATGAACATGGAATGTTTCTCCATCTGTTTGTGTCCTCTCTTATTTCGTTGAGCAGTGGCTTGTAGTTCTCCTTGAAGAGGTCCTTTACATTCCTTGTTAGTTGTATTCCTAGGTATTTTATTCTCTTTGTGGCAATTGTGAATGGAAGTTTGTTCTTGATTTGGCTCTCTTTAAGTCTGTTATTGGTGTATAGGAATGCATGTGATTTTTGCACATTGATTTTGTATCCTGAGACTTTGCTGAACTTGTTTATCAGTTTCAGGAGGTTTGGGGCTGAGATGATTGGGTGTTCTAGATATACAATCATGTCGTCTGCAAATAGAGACAATTTGACTTCCTCCTTTCCTATTTGAATGCCCTTTATTTCTTTTTCTTGCCTGATTGCTCTGGCTAGAACTTCTAATACTATATTGAATAGCAGTGGTGAGAGCGGGCATCCTTGTCTGGTGCCACATTTCAAGGGGAATGCTTCCAGTTTTTGCCCATTCAGTATGATATTGGCTGTTGGTTTGTCATAAATAGCTTTTATTATTTTGAGATACGTTCCATTGATACCTAGCTTATTGAGTGTTTTTAGCATAAAGGGCTGTTGAATTTTGTCAAAGGCCTTCTCTG
>NW_022441092.1:0-4921 GCF_009761245.1 Sapajus apella
TCACACCTTGGCCTCCCAAGAAGCTGGAACTAAAGGCATGCACCACCGTGCCCGGTTAATTTTTGTATATTTTTAGAGAGGGTTTTTCCCTGTTTCCCAGGCTGGTCTGAAACTCCGGAGCTCAAGAGATCTGCCAGGTGTCAGCCTCCCAAAGTGCTGGGATTACAGGTGTGAGCCAACCCCTAAGTAGGTATAAAAATCCCTATTAACATAAGAAATTGTGGGACCATGAACATAAGGCCACAAGTTTAAGAACTGGTAGAGCTGGATGCCCCACCGCCCCGCCACCCAATCTCTTAGATTTGAGCTCAGTATACTAAACCAAGGGAGAAGGGAAGACTAACGTAATGTTAGCTGGCAGGCTGATGAAAGTTTGCTGCAGAATTTTCATAGATTTATGAGAAAATGGGAAAAAGTAAGGACACAGAATAAAGTTTTTTGTTTTGTTTTGTTTTGTTTTGAGGCCGAGTTTCACTATTGTAGCCCAGCTGGAGTGTAATGGCACCATCTCTGCTTACTGCAAGCTCTGCCTCCTGGGTTCAACTGATTCTCCTGCCTCTGCCTTTGGAGTAGCTGGGATTACAGGTGCACATCACCACACCCAGCTAATGTTATATTTTCAGTAGAGACAAACAGGGTTTCACCATGTTAGACAGGCAGGACTGAAAGGAAACTTTTCAATATAACCAAATGATTCCACTTAAAGATCTTTTATTCTTGCTAGGTGCAGTGGCTGATGCCACTCAGGAGGCCAGGTGCGGTGGCCCATGCCTGTAATCCGAGTATTTTGGGAGGCCAAGGCGGCCAGATCACCTGAAGTCAGGAGTTCAAGACCAGCTTGGCCAACATGGTAAAACCTGCCTCTACTAAAAATACAAAAATTAGCCAGGAGTGGTGATGGCTGCCTGTAATCGCAGCTACTCATGAGACTGAGGCAGGAGAATTGTTTGAACCTAGAAGGCGGAGGTCACAGTCAGCTGAGATTGCACCACTGCACTCCAGCCTGAGAGACAGAGCAAGACTCCATCTCAGAAAAAAAATAAAAGAAATGTATTTCACAAAAGTGCATTTAATGCAGGCAAATTTTAAGCATCAGAGAAATTGGTCTGGAGTCCACAGACACAGTGTCACATTGATTACAAGAGTGGGTCGGGACCCCAGCTTTACTGCATTAATAGCTGCCCATGCTAAGCAAGGTACTTAACCCCCCTTTGCCTCAGCATCTTCTCCATAAAATGGGGATGGCAGTAGTACAGTGGTCCATGCCTCAGAGGGTTTGATGAGGATCAAGGGGTGGGCACACACTTAGTGCTCAGTAAATGCTATAGCTATTATCTTTATTTTTCTCTCTATGAGTGAAAGAAAAATCCAACACTGGATCAGATTAAATTCCTCCAGGAACAGTGGCTTAAAATAAACTGCCATTCACAAACTATGTTGCCCAGAGTGATTTTGAACTCGGTCTCGAGAGATCCTCCCACCTTGGCTTCCCCAAATGCTGGGGTTGCAGGCATGAGCCACCACACCTGGCCTCACATATTAAGATGTATGAAATACCAAAGGTCTTTTGAAGGAGCTGAACAAACCAGTAATTTTTAAAGGAAAAAGTAGTGGGAGTGTCTAGTACAACCAAAACCAGGCATCAAAATCAGCAGCTAAACATTGCAGGCTGGACACAGTGGCTTACTCTTGTAACCCCCACACTTTGAAAGGCCCAGGCAGGAGGATTGCTTGAGCCCTGGGAAGCAGAGATTGTAGTGAGCCGTGACCATGTCACTGTATTCCAGCCTGGAAGACACAGTGAAACCCTGTTTCATAAATAAATAAACAAATTAATAAATAAACACAGAATCGGTGCTCACTTCGGCAGCACATGTACTAAAATTGGCATGACAGAGAAAATAAGTGAATCAAAAGAAAGGGAAGACCCTGGTGATTCCTTTGATATTAGAAGAAATTGGCCAGGCACAGTGGCTCATGCCTGTTAATCTCAGCACTTTCGGGGGCTGAGGTGGGTAGATCACTTGAGGTCAGGTGTTCAAGACCAGCTGCCAACATGGTGAAACCCTATCCCTACTAAAAATACAATTAGCCAGGTATGGTGGGAGGTGACTGTAATCCAGCTACTTGGGAGGGTGAGGCAGGGAGAATGGTTTGAAATGGGGAGGTGGAGGTTGCGGTGAGCTGAGATCAGGCCACTGCACTCCAGCCTAGGCAACAGAGCAAGAGTCCATGTCAAAAAATAAAAGTACAAAAATTAGCCAGGCGTGGTGTTACATGCCTATAATCCCAGCCACTTGGGAGGCTGAGGCAGAAGAATTGCTTGAACCCAGAGGTGGAGGTTGCAGTGAGCCGAGATCATGCCCCTGCACTCCAGCCTGTGTGACAGAGTGAGTCTAAAGCAAAAAATAATAAACAAACAAATAAATAAATAAATATCATCTACAATTACGAGTTTACCAAGAAGAGTGAACTGTGGCCCAGTGACTGGCACATACACTTTACTTTTTCTATTTTTTTTCATATTTTCTTTTCATAAACCACTCACCCCCCAGCCACTCACATCACACACATTTTAGAGTTCACAGTGTGCTCTCTCGGAAATTGTTTCAGCCAAAATTGTGTCATCATCTCTGGCCGCTCACTTCATTCAGAAGACTTGACTCAAAATGACTATTTATGGAAATCAGTTTCAACTCTAGCCTCAAAAGACAAAAACACTGTAGTTCTAAAAATATTCAGAAGAAGGTAATTAAGGATATTAAAAAGCAATGAAGGTCCAGGCACCATGTCTCACACCTGCAATCCCAGTACTTAGGGAGGCTGAGGCAGAATGATCACTTGAGACCAGGAGTTTGAGGCCAGCCTGGGCAACATAGTGAAATCCTGTCTCTGCAAAATAATTTTAAACAGTAGCTGGGCATGGTGGTCTGTGTCTGTTGTCCCAGATACTCCAGAGGTTGGAATTGGAGGATGACTTGAGGCCAAGAGTTTGAGGTTGCAGTGATCCAGGATTGTACCACTGCACTCCAGCCTGGGTGACAGGGAGACGTTTCATCTCTTTAAAAAAAAAAAAAAAAAAAGGAAGGAAGAGCTTCTCCTACAAATACTCCCTCATCCTTTGGGGCAATTACAAGATTCCAGAAAACATGGAAAACCTACTGTGAGTACCTTTTTGGATGTGTGCTTATAAGAAAACAAATCTCCTTAGTTAACTCATAGAAAGACTAAGAGGAAAGGATCCTAGGGGACACGTGGTTTTACTTCCCTATTTTTATTAATTTTATTTATTTATTTAGATAGATAGATAGATTATCGATAGATAGATGATTGATTGATAGATAGATAGATAGATAGATAGATAGATAGATAGTCTCACTCTGTTGCCCAGGCTGGAGTGCTGTGGCACAATCGTGGCTCACTGCAACCTCCACCTCCCAGGTTCAAGAGATTCTCCTGCCTCAGCCTCCCAAGTAGCTGGGATTACAGGCACCTGCCACCATTCCTGGCTAATTTGTGTATTTTTAGTAGAGACAGGGTTTCACCATGTTGGCCAGGATGGCCTTGATCTCTTGAACTCGTGATCTGCTCACATTGGCCTCCCCAAGTGCTGGGATTACAGGTGTGGCCAACGGTGCTTGGCTCCCTAATTTTAAACATGAGAAAATTGGGTACCAAAGAGAGGAAGTAACTCACCAGGTAAAGAAAGAAGAGCCCCTCTTACCACAGGGGTCTCTCATTGGAAAACCGGCAAAACTTGTTCCCTGCCTGCATTCTCTAAGATCTTAGCCCAACATAGATTAGAAATGTCTCCACTTTAGAGGACAACTGGTTTGTCCTTTGCCTTTTACACCGCTTTCAGCAAGCAGTGTTTCTCAAATTTGTCTGTGTGCAACTCTTGAGCAGCACAAACTCCTGAGCTAAGAGACCCTCCAATCTGTTTGCAATTGAGGGCAAACGCTGGGATCCTCAGGCACAGCTCCCAGCTCCTTTCCCAGAAGTCTGGGGTGGCAGAAGAAAAAAAAAGCATTTATTTATTTATTTATTTATTTAGAGACAGGGTCTCACTCTGTCACTTAGGCTGGAGTGCAATGGTACCATCCCGGCTCACTGCAACCTCCACCTCCTGGGTACCAGCTATTCTCCTGTGTCAGCCTCCCACGTAGCTGAGATTACATGTGATTGAGGTTAGAAGCTAGAGACCAGCCTTGTCAATCTGGTGAAACCCCATCTGTACTAAAAATACAAAACTTAACCAGGCATGGTTGTTGGCACCTGTAATCCCAGGAGCTCGGGGGAGTCTGGGGCATGAGAATTGCTTGGACCCAGGACTCAGAGGTTGTAGTGAGCTGAGATCACTCCGCTGCACTCCAGCCTGGGGGACAGAGAAACACTCTGTCTTCAGGAAAAAAAAAAAAAAAAGGAGAATTCTAAAGTTGTATCTAGAAGCATTCAATGAAATTTGATAAGAGACAAGGAAAGGAGAAAAGATGGAGAGTGAAAATAAGCGACAATTCAGAGTTTAGCTGGTGTTTTTTTATCAGAGGTAGTGTTTCTTGGACTCTTCTCCATTAAAAAAGTGGCCAGGTATAGTGACCCATTCTCGTAATCCTAACACTTTGGGAAGCCAAGGCAGGAGAATCGCTTGAGGCCAGGAGTTCAAGACGAGACCAGGCAGCATAGCAAAACTCTATTGCTCCAAAAATGACTATTTTTTTCAGATTAGCCAGGTGCAGTGCTGCACACCTGTAGTCCAGGCTACTTTGGGGGCTCAGGCAGGAGGCTAGCTTGAGCCCAGGAGGTGGAGGTTGCAGTCAGCCGAGATCTCACCACTGCATTCCAGCCTAAGTGACAGAGCAAGACTCTGTCTCTAAAAAAAAATGTAATTGCCCTTGGAATTGTGATTCATATATATTCCCTA
>NW_022441092.1:5021-6017 GCF_009761245.1 Sapajus apella
AAAAAAAAAAAAAAAAGAGGCAGAAAGAGAGAGAAGAAAAAATTGAGCAAGAATGGAAGAAGGGCAGGGCGCAGGGTCTCACACCTGTAATCCCAGCACTTTGAGAGGTCGAGGGGGGAGATCATCTGAGGTCCGGAGTTCGAGACCTGCCTGGCCGACATGGTGAAGCCCCATCTTTACTAAATTTGTAACTATCTTGAGCAGACATATGAGGAGAAACAGGTCATTGTCTCCAGCATCAAAGGAATAACCAAAATGTTGATTTCGAAGAGCTGACACTTTCCCAAGAAGCCTCCACAGTGTGATCTCACAGGGCCTCCACCAGCAGTCAGTGTCAGAATTAAGGCATGTGGGGCTGGGCCACTTTCCTGCAGAGGCCCTGCTCAAAACGTGGCCTGGAGTGATCAAAAGATGTTGATATGGCAGCTCCTCACCAGATGTCCTGCTCCCACTCTTGCCCCTCCACCTCCTGCAACTTCTGCCGCCAGGTTCAAGCAATTCTCTTGCCTCAGCCTCCCAAGTAGCTGAAATTACAGGCACCTGCCACCATGCCGGGCTAATTTTTGTATTTTTTTAGTGGGGACAGGGCTTCACCATGTTGGCCAGGCTGTTCTCGAACTTCTGACTTCAAGTGATCCACCCGCCTCGGCCTCCCAAATTGCTAGGATTACAGGTGTGAGCCACCATGCTCGGCCTTTTCTTTGTTTTTGTTTTTAGAGTTAAGGTGTAGCTCTGTCACTCATTAGCATGTGTTACTGCCTGACTTTTGGATATAAGCCATTTAAACTGGGGTGGGATGACAGCTCATTGTAGTTTTAGTTTGCATTTCTCTGATGATCAGTGATGTTGAGCATTTTTTCATATATTAGTTTGCCATTTGTATATCTTCTTTTGAGAAATGTCTATTCTGATCTATTGCCCATTTAAATTAGGGCCATTTAGGCCTGCTGGGGCCACAGGGAGGAGGCCGGAGCTGAGCTGAGAGAAGCCGACTTG
>NW_022441093.1:0-6017 GCF_009761245.1 Sapajus apella
TTTTTTTTGCTCTCCATTTGCTTGGTAAATCTTCCTCCATCCCTTTATTTTGAGCCTTTGTGTATCCTTGCATGTGAGATGGGTTTCCTGGATACAGCACACTGATGGGTTTTGGCTTTTTATCCAATTTGCCAGTGTGTGTCTTTTGATTGGGGCATTTAGCCCATTTACATTTAGGGATAATATTGTTATGTGTGAATTTGATACTGTCATTTTGATGCTAGCTGGCTGTTTTGTTCGTTAGTTGATGCAGATTCTTGATTGTATTGATGCTGTTTACCATTTGGTATGTTTTTGGAGTGGCTGGTTGTTCCTTTATGTGTGTAAAGCTGCTTTCAGGAGCTCTTGTAAAGCAGGTCTGGTGGTGACGAAATCTCTGAGTACTTGCATGTTCAGAAAGGATTTTATTTTTCCTTCACTTATGAAGCTTAGTTTGGCTGGATAGGAGATTCTGGGTTGAAAGTTCTTTTCTTTAAGGATGTTGAATATTGGCCCCCATTCTCTTCTGGCTTGTAGGGTTTCTGCTGAGAGATCTGCTGTGAGTCTGATGGGCTTCCCTTTGTGGGTAACCCGACCTTTCTCTATGGCTGCCCTTAGCATTTTCTCCTTCATTTCAACCCTGGTGAATCTGACAATTATGTGCCTTGGGGTTGCTTTTCTTGAGGAATATCTTTGTAGTGTTCTCTGTGTTTCCTGGACTTGAATATTGGCCTGCCTTGCTAGGTTGGGGAAGTTTTCCTGGATAATATCCTGAATAGTATTTTCCAGCTTGGATTCATTCTCTTCGTCACATTCAGGTACACCTATCAGACGTAGATTAGGTCTTTTCACATAGTCCCACATTTCTTGGAGACTTTGTTCATTCCTTTTTACCCTTTTTTCTCTATTCTTGCCTTCTCGTTTTATTTCATTGAGTTGATCTTTGACCTCTGATATCCTTTCTTTTGCGTGGTCAATTCGGCTGTTGAAACTTGTGCATGCTTCGCGAAGGTCTCTTGTTGTGTTTTTCAGCTCCATCAATTCACTTATGTTCCTCTCTAATTTGTCCATTCTCGTTAGCATTTTGTCATATCTTTTTTCAAGGTTCTTAATTTCTTTGCATTGGGTTAGAACATGTTCTTTTGTCTCACTGTAGTTTCTTATTACCCACCTTCTGAAGTCTTATTCTGTCATTTTATCACACTCCTTCTCCATCCAGCCTTGTTCCATTGCTGGTGAGGAGTTGTGATCCCTTTTAGTAGGAGGGGTGTTCTGGTTTCGGGTGTTTTCATTCCTTTTTGTGCTGGTTTCTTCCCATCTTTGTGGGTTTATCCACCTGTTGTCTTTGTAATTACTGACTTTCAGATTGGGTCTCTGAACTTTCAGTTTGTGGATGCTGAAGTTACTTCTTTTTCTTAGCTTTCCTTGTAACAGCCTGGCCCCTCTGCTGTTGGACTGCTGAGGCCTACTCCAGGCCCTGCTTGCCAGGGGATCTCCTGTAGCAGCTGCAGAACAGTAAGGATTACTACCAGTTTCCTCTCCTGCTATCTTTGTCTCAGAAGGATGCCCGCCAAATGTCCATCTGTTCTCTCCTTTATGAGGTGACTCTTTGGATATACAGGGGTCAGGGAGCTGCTTTAGGAGACAGTCTGTCCTTTATTGGAGCTCAAGTCCTGAGCTGTGAGCTCTGTTGTTCATTCAGCGTTGCTGGGCAGGTACGTTTAGGTCTGCTGCAGCAGAGCTCATAAACTCCCCCCCTCCTTTTTTTTTCCCCCAGGTGCTCTGTCCCAGGGAGTTAGGGCTTTATTTATGAGTTTCCATTGTGCTGCTGCCTTTTTTTTTTTTTTTCTTTCAGGGCTGCCCTGCCCAGCGAGGAGGCAGCCTGTCACTGTCTGCCTGCAGAGGCTTTGCTGAGCTGCTGTGGGCTCGGCCCAGCTGCCGTGTGATCTTCCCTGCAGTCCTGTTTATATGGGTGTAGTTAGAACTGCTTTGTCAATGGTGGCCTGCCTCTGTTATGGCGGACTCTCTCTGTAGTGGCAGGTTGACTTGCAATGGCGGGCTGCCTCAGCAATGGTCAGACTGCCTCCGTAGTGTTGGAGTGTCTCAGTAATGGCGGACCCCCCTCCCCCACAGAGCCGGACTGTCCTGGGTTCAGCTGTGCTTGCTGTGAAACTCAACCCAGAGCATTTTCAGTTACTTTTTTTGTGTGTGTGGGGTTGGGGGGGTGGGACCAGCCGAGCCTGATCACCTAGCTCCCTGACTCACAGTCTTTGTTGTTGTTGTTGTTGAATAGTCAACTCTTTCCCTGTTGAAAAGGCAGCGGGATCTCCTGTGCCGCTACTCACTGAGCCAGCTGAAACAGCCACACTGAGATTCCTGGCGGTTTTTTGCCTAGGAATCTCCTGCCCTGGCTCGCTATTTCAAATGAATGGGCGACTCTGCCATCTCAGGGCTCCAATCGCCAGCTAAGAGGGCACCAGGATCAGTGTCTTTTGTACGGAGAACAGCTGCACGGGCCAAAACAGCCACGCCAGCCGAAACAGCTGCGCTGGCGACCCCTGGGGCTCCTCTGCCTGGGAATCTCCTGGTCTGTGGGCAAAAAAAATCCATCTGGAAGTGCAGCATCCACTCACCCTCTGTACTTTCACTGGGAGCTGTAATCCTGAGCTGTTCCTAGTTGGCCATCTTCCCCCGATCCCACCATCTTTCTTGTCTCAGGAAATTGTAACACTTTCTACCAAAGATCCAGAGGCCAACCATGATTCATTTCTTCATCTTTCTAGTTGAAATCAACTAGCAAACCTATCAACTATCTCTGAAACATGTATTCTGAATCTTTACACTATTTATCCCTAACTAAAGCTACCCATGGCTGCATATGTCTCTTGCCTGAACTATTTACTTGAACAGCTTTTTGACTTGTCTTCTTTCTTTTCCACCTGCTTTCTTAGAACCTGTTTTTTACACAGGAACCAGAATACAAGTTTTGAAACATAAATTGCATCTTACCATTGTCCTGCTTACAACTCTTCAGTGACCTCCTTTTTACTAACACATACAACTCATACTCCCAACCTTGGCACTAAGTTAAGGGAACCCTTTAAATATTTATCATAACATCCATGATCAGACTCACACTCTGAACCCGTTTTGCGGGACTCCTTCCATGATGAATCTTCAGCCACACTGATTTTCTTTTGCTTCCTCAAAGAGTCAAACCTTGTTTTGCTCTGGGGCCTTTGTATTGGCTGGTCTTTCTTCCTGTGGTCTTTTTCACATGCCAACAGAAACCCTTAAAGTTAGGTTTCAACTGAAATGTCACCTCTTTAGAGAATCCTCCCCCTCCTTTTTTTTTTTTTTTTTTTTTTTTTTTTTTTGAGATGGAACGTTGCTCTGTTTACTAGGCTGGAGTGTAATGGTGTTATCTCTGCTCACTGCAACCTCTGCCTCCCAGGTTCAAGTGATTCTCCTGCCTCAGCCTTGCGAACAGCTGAGACTACAGGCTTGCACCACCACACCCAGCTAATTTTTGTATTTTTAGTAGAGATGGGGTTTCAGCATATTGTCCAGGCTGGTCTCAAACTCCTGACCTCATGATCTACCTGCCTCGGCCTTCCAAAGTGCTGGGATTACAGGAGTAAGCCACCATACCTGGCCTGGAGAATCCTTCTGTAGTGGGTTGAAATGGTAATCCTCAAAAAATACGTCCATGTCCTAACACCTGGAATGTGTGGATGCAGCTTTATTTTCTTTTTCTTTTTTTTTTTTTTTCCATTTATTTATTTTATTGCATTTTAGGTTTTGGGGTACATGTGAAGAACATGCAAAATTGTTGCATAGGAACACACGTGGCAGTGTGATTTGCTGCCTTCCTCCCCATCACCTACATCTGGCATTTCTCCCCCTGCTATCCCTCCCCAGCTTCCCACCCTCCACCGTCCCTCCCCTATTTCCCCTCAACTGACCCCAGTGTGTAGTGCTCCCCTCCCTGTGTCCATGTGCTCTCATCGTTCAACACCCGCCTATGAGTGAGAACATGCGGTGTTTGATCTTCGGCTCTTGTGTCAGTTTGCTGAGAATGATGGGTTCCAGGTTCATCCATGTCCCCACAAAGGACCCAAACTCATCGTTTTTGATGGCTGCATAATATTCCATGGTGTATATGTGCCACATTTTCCCTATCAAGTCTATCGTCGATGGGCATTTGGGTTGGTTCCAGGTCCTTGCTATTGTAAACAGTGCTGCAATGAACATTCGTGTACATGTGTCCTTATAGTAGAACGATTTGTAATCCTTTGGATATATACCCAGTAATGGGATTGCTGGGTCAAATGGAATTTCTATTTCTAGGTCCTTGAGGAATCACCACACTGTCTTCCACAGTGGTTGAACTAATTTACACTCCCACCAACAGTGCAAAAGTGTTCCTATTTCTCCACATCCTCTCCAGCATCTGCTGTCTCCAGATTTTTTAATGTTCGCCATTCTTACTGGCGTGAGATGGTATCTCAATGTAGTTTTGATTTGCATTTCTCTTATGACCAGTGATGATGAGCATTTTTTCATATGTTTGTTGGCCTCATGTATGTCTTCTTTTGAGAAGTGTCTGTTCATATCCTTTGCCCACTTTTGAATGGGCTTGTTAGTTTTTTTCTTGTAAATCTGCTTTAGTTCTTTGTAAATTTTGGATATCAGCCCTTTGTCAGATGGGTAAACTGCAAAAATTTTTTCCCAATCTGTTGGTTGCCGATTCACTCTAATGATTGTTTCTTTTGCTGTGCAGAAGCTGTGGAGTTTGATTAGGTCCCATTTGTCTATTTTGGCTTTTGTTGTCAATGCGTTTGGCGTTTTGGTCATGAAGTCCTTGCCTACACCTACGTCCTGAATGGTTTTGCCTAGATTTTCTTCTAGGGTTTTTATGGTGTTAGGTCTTATGTTTAAGTCTTTAATCCATCTGGAGTTAATTTTAGTGTAAGGTGTCAGGAAGGGGTCCAGTTTCTGCTTTCTGCACATGGCTAGCCAGCTTTCCCAACACCATTTATTGAACAGGGAATCCTTTCCCCATTGCTTGTTTTTGTCTGGTTTGTCAAAGATCAGATGGTTGTAGATATGTTGTGTTGCCTCCGAGACCTCTGTTCTGTTCCATTGGTCTATATCTCTGTTTTGGTACCAGTACCATGCTGTTTTGATTACTGTAGCCTTGTAGTATAGTTTGAAGTCTGGTAGTGTGATGCCTCCCGCTTTGTTCTTTTTGCTTAGAATCGACTTGGCTATGAGGGCTCTCTTTTGGTTCCATATGAAGTTTAAGGTGGTTTTTTCCAGTTCTGTGAAGAAGGTCATTGGTAGCTTGATGGGAATAGCGTTGAATCTGTAAATTACTTTGGGCAGTATGGCCACTTTCATGATATTGATTCTTCCTAACCATGAACATGGAATGTTTCTCCATCTGTTTGTGTCCTCTCTTATTTCGTT
This sequence comes from Sapajus apella, assembly GCF_009761245.1. Classification (NCBI taxonomy): domain Eukaryota; kingdom Metazoa; phylum Chordata; class Mammalia; order Primates; family Cebidae; genus Sapajus; species Sapajus apella. The sequence continues at coordinate 5,452 of NW_022441093.1, forward strand.
GAGCAGTGGCTTGTAGTTCTCCTTGAAGAGGTCCTTTACATTCCTTGTTAGTTGTATTCCTAGGTATTTTATTCTCTTTGTGGCAATTGTGAATGGACATTTGTTCTTGATTTGGCTCTCTTTAAGTCTGTTATTGGTGTATAGGAATGCATGTGATTTTTGCACATTGATTTTGTATCCTGAGACTTTGCTGAACTTGTTTATCAGTTTCAGGAGGTTTGGGGCTGAGATGATTGGGTGTTCTAGATATACAATCATGTCGTCTGCAAATAGAGACAATTTGACTTCCTCCTTTCCTATTTGAATGCCCTTTATTTCTTTTTCTTGCCTGATTGCTCTGGCTAGAACTTCTAATACTATATTGAATAGCAGTGGTGAGAGCGGGCATCCTTGTCTGGTGCCACATTTCAAGGGGAATGCTTCCAGTTTTTGCCCATTCAGTATGATATTGGCTGTTGGTTTGTCATAAATAGCTTTTATTATTTTGAGATACGTTCCATTGATACCTAGCTTATTGAGTGTTTTTAGCATAAAGGGCTGTTGAATTTTGTCAAAGGCCTTCTCTG
>NW_022441094.1:0-6016 GCF_009761245.1 Sapajus apella
TTGCTTATTCACAAAATTGCTGAGTAATTTTTTAAATCAAAGAGATGGAACAAGATGAGGGTGATGGACTGAAATATGCCATAGAGAAAGGGAAAATGAGAGAAGGAGCTCAAAAGAAGAAAAGTGTTAGATGAAAAAAAAGATTTTTGAAAAAATGAGGAGGGAAAATCAGGGAAAGAAAAAGGGCAAATATTCTCAAAATTAAGACAATGGAATCAAAGCATCCTGACTTGATCTGTGTTTAAACATCCTAAGATAAACCATTATAAAAATGTACATGTTATACTGAAATTTTTTTTTAATTTAAAATTTGCCAACTTTAGAATTTGTAAAATTTATAACATGTACATTTTAAAAATCTTAGGGGATGTTTTGTAATTTAAATTTTATTCATTATTTAAAAATATAAGAAAATTATTTAATTGTCTTTTCATTTTGTAAGATAGAGGGAAGGCATGTGGCAAGGAGGGAAGGTAGGAAAGAAGAAAGCAGAGAAAGAAGGGATGGGCAAGTGAAAAAGAGATGGAGATAGACACACATACACACAGACAGAGAGAAAGCTCTGCAAAGATGATGATTTGCTCTCTGCATGAATTTGGGATAGTATTAAAAATGGCAGCACTGCTCTTAAGACTCGGGATGAAACTCTTCACCTCAGTGTGACCACAATTCTCCCATAGTTAAAGAATGACTGATTTTATTGCTAAACATGTAGTATCTGTTAAATGCATGAATAACACATGTACAGAGAATTTAAACAGACCAAATATCAAATAAATAGTTTTCTATTTTTATTAATAGGTATATTTTGATGTAAGCTATTAGTAATTAAATTTACAGGCAAACAACTATATTTTAGAATAGGTGGCTTACATGTAGCTGAAAAGTGTTCCCCATACACTTAAAATTAAGTACATAGAAGAAAAAACTATTACAAAATATATCTTTAAGATGGTGACCCCTGATTGTTTAAGTTATTTAACCTGTGGAGTAAAGTAACAGATAACATAAGCATGACATCCAAAGAACAATGATCTTGCCTTACTCATTTATTTCTGACAATAGAACCTAGGAATGTGCTAGAGATATGTAAGGTGCTCACTAAACCTTTCCTGGATAAAGAATCACAGGGCTGTGTATGTATTTGTGTGTGTGTATGTAACTACCAAGTAGACGTTAAGTGCTTCAGTCTGAGCCATAAAAAAAATTAACTAACCCTTGCTTGTAGCCATTTCACTAAAGGGAATAAGCTCTCTAATCATGGCAAATACCTTTCATAGTTACTTCCCATTCCTCTCCTTTTATGTCCTTAATCATTACCTATCGATGTTTTTAATGATAATACATGAAGCAATGGGAATTTGAAGATACAAGTTAATTTCTGTAATTTTCCTGTGATTTAAATAATTTTAAAAAAATGATAGCAGTGATAACAAGATACTCACATGATTTAGAAATAGCCAGCAGCCTCATATTTAAGTCTTCTCATTTCATGCACTCCTGCTGAATACTGAGAAGTTTGCAGATCTCCGGCAGCAGTATTATTAATTTCCTTCCAGCATTTCCAGCATTTACAACAGGATCATCTACAGTCATAGACTTTACACTCAGCAGCTCTTAAAGTATCTGGCAGGCTCTGCTGACTGTATTCTGTTATAACAGAATGCACAGACTGGGTGATTTATAAACAACAAAAATGTATTTCTCACAGTTGCAGATGCTGGCAAGTCCAAGATCAAGGTGCTGGTAGATTCAGTGTCTGATGAGGGCCCACTTCCTACTTCACAGAGGGCCATCTGCACACTGAGTGTGCAAAACTGGTGGAAGAAAGCAAGGGAGTTCTCTGGAACCCTTTTTATAAGGTCACTAATCTTATTCATGTGTCCCTTGCCTTCATAACCTAATCACTTCCCAAAATTCCCACTTCTAAGTATCATAACATTGAGTGTCAGAATTAACAAATTAATTTTGGAAGATAAAAATGAATAGCATCATTCAATAGTATCAAGGAAGACTCCACTCAGAACCTTATGTGTCCTGTTGAATGTACACACTGGACTGAATGAAGGAGGCAAGGAAGGGCCCTAAGAATGATTTCATACTTTCCTATGGTCAAGGGAATTATTTTAATATTATTGTTGTTTTTTATTCCTTCAAGTTTGTCCAAACTGAAGTAGATTCATGGCTAGATAGAACCATTGAAATACTAGAAGCAATTCGGGTAACAATGTATTAGGCCATTCTTGTATTACCATAAAGAAATACCTGAGACTGGGTAATTTATAAAGAAATTAGGCTTAATTTGCTCACGATTCTGTAGGCTTTACAGGAAGCATCGTGCTAGCATGTGCTTAGCTTCTGGGGAGGCCTCAGGAAGCTTACAAAATTTAGAGGCAGCAGGCACATCACATGGTAAAATTAGAAGCAAGGAAGAAAGAGGTGCCACACAATTTTAAACAACCAGATCTCATGAAAACTCAGTATCACAAAGACAGCACCAAGCCTTGAGGAATCCACGTCCAAAGGTCTCCAACTAGGCTCCACCTCCAGACTGAGGATTACAATTCAACATGAGAGTTGGGTGGGGACACACACCCAAACTATTAATAAATGATTTTCCCCAGCCCCTCCCAAATCAGAAGTCCTTCTCACATTACAAAATATATACATGCTTTTCCAACAGTCCTCCATAGTTCTGACTCATTCCAGCGTTAATTCAAAAGTCCAAAGTTTCATCAGACACAAGGCAAATCTCTTAAACTTATGAAACTTTTAAATAAAAATCAAGTTAATTACCTCCATAATACAATGGTGTATAGGCGTTGGAATCACATTCCTTTACCAAAATGGAGAAATCAGCCAAAAGAAAGGGGCTACAGGCCCCATGCAAGTTCAAAACTTTGCATGGCAGTCACTATATCTTAAAGCTTCAAAATAATCTCTTTTGACTCTATGCCCCAAATTCAGGGCACACTGGTGAAACTAGTGGGCTCCCAAGGACTTGAGTGGCCCTGAGTCTTTCACTTTGCAGGGCTCATCCCCCAGGGCTGATCTCATGGGTTGCTGAGTGTCTGTAACTTTTTCAGTCACAGGATGCAAGCCACCAGTGGATTTACTATTCTTGGGTCTGGAGGCAGTGGCCCCCTTCAGACAACTCTACTAGGCAGCGCCCCAGTGGGGACTCTGTGGATAACCTCTAACCCCACATTTCTCCTTGGCACTGCCTAGTAGGGGTTCACTGTAGGGGCTCCACCCCTGCAGCAAGCTTTTGCCTGAGCATCCAGACTTTTCCATACATCTTCTGAAATCTAGGTGGAGGGTGCCAAGCCTCATCCAGTCTTGTACACTGTGCACCTACAGGCCTAGCACCATGTGGAAGCAGCCAAGACTTAACAGCTTGCACCCTCTGAAGAAATGGACTGGGCTGTACCTAGGGTCATCTGAGCTGAGGCTGGAGCTGGAACGGTCTGGATGTGGGGAGAAGTGTCCCAACACTGCAGAGAATAGCAGGTCCCTAGGCAGGCCCACAAAACCATTCTTCCTTTTAGGCCTCTGGCCCTGTGATGGGAGGGGCTGGTACAAAATTCTCTAAAATGCCTTCAAGTCCTTTTTCCCATTGTCTTGGAGATTAGCAGTTGGCTTCCATTTACATATGCAAATGTCCCTAGTTCCTGGTTGCTCCACAGTATGTTTGAATTCCGCACCTGAAAAACTTTTTATTTCTCTGACACATGGCCAGGCTGTAAATTTTCCAAATTTTTATTCTCTGCTTCCCTTTTAAATATGTTTGTATTTAAGTCATTTCTTTGTTCCTCCTTCTGAATTAGGTGGTTAAAAACACCCAGGTTATATTGAAGCAGTGTCATTGTCTGCAGCAAATACTCAAGGTTCACTTTCTCATACCAAGGAAATCAACCATGTGCACATACAAGGAATGAGGTTAAGAGTGGAAGTTTAACAGGTGAAAGAGAAAAGCTCTCTTCTGCAGGGAGAGGGATTCAGATCCCAAGCACGTCTTCCAGTCCATGGTGAAGTTCAGGAGGTTTTAAAGATGAGAAGGCAGTGTATGATTTCCATAGGGCACAAGATTGGTCAGACCAGGTGTGCCATTTGCATAAGGCATGAAAAACTGGTTAAGACTAGGTGTGCCATTTGCACAGTATGCAAAAACCCATCTGCCCCACCCTAATTTTTTATTGTGCAGATAAATTCCCTACCTGGCTGGCACCATGTTGCCTGCTTCTTTACTGTATACGTGGTGACAAAGAATAAGCTTCCAGCTTGCTTATCTATGTTTGCTGCTCAATTTTTCAGGCTGCTCTTTGTTAGAAAAGAAATTATTTTGGGGGCCGCTTTTTGCTAAAATGGAAATTCTGCCAAGGACTCTATTGCCCTTGGGAAGAAAATTATAGACACAACACATTGTTCTATCACAGATCTCTGTTCATAATTCCAAGTGATAAGTGCAAATACAAGGCAGAAATAATGACAGAGTAACGAGCAATGGGTTGAAATAGTAATTCACATGAGAATATGTTCTATAATACATTTTGTATACATACAAGTTAACAACGCTTTATTAGCAATGAAAATGCACTTTTTTTACTTAAAAAAGTAGTAGCACTTGTTATACAAATGAAAGATGAAAAATATCTGAATTTTGCCATATTAGGCCAGTACGAAAATTGCAATGTTTAACAAAGACTCAGTTTTCAATGGCCCATTAAAATCAGAATAATAAACCACCATAAGAATTAAGCCTATGCACATATTGAATATACATTTCTGGGGCCGGGCGCGGTGGCTCAAGCCTGTAATCCCAGCACTTTGGGAGGCCGAGGCGGGTGGATCACAAGGTCAAGAAATCGAGATCATCCTGGTCAACATGGTGAAACCCCGTCTCTACTAAAAATACAAAAAATTAGCTGGGCATGGTGGCGCGTGCCTGTAATCCCAGCTACTCAGGAGGCTGAGGCAGGAGAATTGCCTGAACCCAGGAGACGGAGGTTGCGGTGAGCCGAGATCGCGCCATTGCACTCCAGCCTGGGTAACAAGAGCGAAACTCCGTCTCAAAAAAAAAAAAAAGAAAAAAAGAAAAAAAATACATTTCAATTTACAAATAACATTAAACAAAGTTGATTGAAAAAAATTACTCATTGGTTAAAAATCCCTGATGCCTATTAAAATTATGTAGCTTAAAGAGTTTTTGCAGAATTTTCACCTTAATATTTCTTTGAAGTGGAAATCCATAGTCCAGAGACACTCTTTAAAAATGAGCCAGTGATAACCACAATCTATTTATAATTCATATCAGGTTTTACTCATTTAATAAATTTTCTCAAGCATTATAATTAAGTGGCATCACACTTTCCACATAACTTACATCTACAGAAATTTTCCAGCAAAAGTTTTCACATGACTTTTAAAGTAAATTATTAAAATTTAGAAATTCATGTATTTTCCAAGCTATCAGGGTTTTAACGGTTTTAATGCATATGTATTTTTATATTATGAAGTCAGTCCATGGTGTATTTCTTGTGTTCTTGAATTAATACATGAGAAATGAAAAGAGTCCTACATTTGGCACATTCATAAAGTTATTCTTCAGAACAGGTAATTTTATGCCACAAAATACAACTGAAAAAACTAAAGGCATTACCACATTTTGTACATTTGTAAAGCTTTCCTTTAGTGTGAGTACTTTCAAACTTTCAAGAAGAATGAAAAACACCAGAAGGCTTTACTACATTTCCTGCAATCTTAGGGTTTTCCCCTAGTTTGGTTCATTTCATGTCATAGAATAAAACTGGAAAAATCAAATACTTGCCACATTACTCACATTCACAGAGTTTCTCTCCAGTTTGTGATGTTTCATATTTTTGACAGAAACTGTAATAACTAAAACCTTTATCCCTTTTTTTAACATCCATAAATCTTTTGTCCAGTTTGAAATTTTTTATGTCTTTGAAAAAAATAAGAACATCTGAAGCCTTTACTACAATTCTTACATTCTTAC
>NW_022441095.1:0-6012 GCF_009761245.1 Sapajus apella
AAACAAAAAAAAACACATCATAATTACCTAAAGTCCATAGTTTACATCGTGGTTTGCTCTTGATGTTGAACATTCCATGGGTTTGGACAAATGTATGATTACATATATCCACCATTATAGTATCATACAGAGTATTTTCATTGCCTAAAAAATCCTCTGTGCTTCACATATTCAACCATTATCTAGCCCAACCCCTGGCAGCCACTGATCTTTTTATTATCAGCATAGTTTTCTCTTGTTGTATTTTCCAGAGTATCACATAGCTGGAACCACATAGTATGTAGCCTTTTCAGGTTGCTTTCTTTCACTTAGTAATATACATTTAAGTTTTCCCCATGTTTTTTTTCATGGCTGGAAAGCTCAGTTTTTTAGGGGACCAATATTCTCTTGCCTGGACATACCACAGTTTGTCCATTCACCTACTGAAAGACATCTTGGTTGCTTCCAAGTTTCAGCAATTATAAATTAAGCTGCTATAAGTATCTCTGCAGGTATCTGTGTGAACATAAATTTTAAACTTATTTGGGAAAATACAGAGAAGTATGATAGTATATTAAGTATATGTTTGGTTTTGTAGGAAGCTACTAAATTGTCTCCCAAAGTTGCTGTGCCATTTTATATTCCCACCAGCAATGAAATAAAGTTCTTTGTTATTCTGCACACTTGCCAGCATTTGGCCTTGTCGAAATTCCAGATTTTGGCAATTCTAATAGGTGTGTAATGTTATCTTACTGGTATTTTAATTTGCATTTTCCTAACATGTGATATTGAACAACTTTTCATATACTTATTTTCCGTCTGCCTCTCTTCTTTGGTGAGGGGTCTGTTAAGGGTTTTGGCCCATTTTTTAATCTGGCTGTTTGTTTTCTTGTTGTGTTTTCATAGTTCTTTGTATATTTTAGACGATATTTCCAAATCACATTTGTATTTTGCAAATATTTTCTCCAAGTCTGTGGCTTTTTTTTTCTCATTTTCTTGATAGGTTTTGTTTTTAAAATTTTCCATTCATCTTTTCTGAAGGATGCCTGGTGATAGGTAGAAAATGTCAAATATTTTTATACTATTTCTATGTGGAAAAGTCCAAAAAGGCTACAAAAAATGAAAGATAATGACAGAGTATTTATAAGTGTTGCTTTCTGCAAACTCCCCTGACCCCTCTGCATTTAGCTACTTGTCCTTTTATAGAGAAAAGAGAGGACTCATTATATTTATCATGTATCTGCAGCAATCCTGGATCTAAATCTAGATTGAATCATTTCTAGAATGTGTGAAATGAAGAATGACTGTGAGGTGTGTGGATAGGTTTATGAATATACATGGAGGTTGGCCAGGCATGGTGGCTTATGCCTGTAATCTCAGCACTTTGGGAGGCTGAGGTGGGTGGGTCACTTGAGGCCAGGAGATTGAGACCAACCTGGGCAACATGGTGAAACCCTGTCTCTATTAAAACTACAAAATAATTAGCTAGGTTTGGTGGCGCCCACCTGTAGTCCCAGCTACTTGGGAGGCTGAGGTGGCAGAATTGCTTAAGCCTGGGAGATGGAGGTTGCAGTGAATGGAGATTGTGCCACTACACTTCAGCCTGGGTGACAGACCAAGACTGTCTCAAAAACTAAAAATATGTGTATATATATTATACACATTTATGCAATAAATACACACACACACACACGAATAGATGTTAGTCCTCAAGTGATTTTGTTTGCTATACAAACATTGAATTGTTACTCCCCTCTACCCAACCCTTGGGACCAGTTTTACTTGATAGAATGCACAGGACTTACAACTAATTTAGGATGAAAAAACTGTAATCATACATTGTGCATGATAAGCTAGTCACCTCAAAGTTGACTCCTTTTCCTGATATGAGGGCACAATATATCTGTTGTCATTAGCAGTTAATATAGATACTTCAACTTATTTTTCTTCTAGAAATTTCTGAACTATATTAAACCAAGATAAATCTCTACAAGTTAGAGGTACAACAAAAGTATAATTATACTCTAGTTCCAATGGATGGTATGAGAAAACATTTCTTAACAGGAATGATCTGAGAATTTCTGAACTCTCAGAATCCAGTGAGTTAAATTTGATTATGACCTCATTGATGTAACAGTCAATGAGTGATACCTGTTCACAAGAAGGTAGATTGTTCTATTTGGTCTTATTTCAGTCATGCTGTGTGCATTTATTATTACTCTGGTGTTACATAGGTACCTATTAACATTATTTTGTTCTAAGTTAATATCAGTGTGAGTTTCTAAAATATTGTAGATGAAATTTCTCAAAGCATGCTACTGGCCAAAAGATAATTACTGAAGAATGAGCCTGTTTTAATTGTAAACTTTTTGCCAACTGAAGATGAAATGGGGACGTGTTCATAGGCAATAACCAAATGATCTCTGTTCTCACTTAAGATCAAGAGAACTTTCATGTGATACAATGCACAGCCTTTCCTTTATTGCCCTCAAGTTGAAGGACCACTGTCATCATTGAGGTCTGAAAACACAGCAAGGTACCTCATGAAGGGAAATAATTATGTTATTATAGTAACACATCTTCATAAGTAAGTTATAGAGTATCCTGAAAATACCCAAGGGTTGGCAACAAGACAAAAGGGAGAAAGTAAGCATCCTTGAGAAAAATGTGTAATTTGGGCTTCATTTTTTGTAATTCTCTGAGAAAAAGCAGCCTACTTTTCCCAAACAATTTCATTCATCTTTCCCTTATATAGCAGCATAAGAATAAAATATTTTCATGTTAATATAAAATATTAATGAACTATAATCTTGTGTAATTAAGTTGCACAAGATTTTAATACCTCAAAGTTTTTTTTTCATTCAGTAAATGAGGATAAAGCATGAGTATTCTTTTTGTTTTGTTATATTGTCATCTTTTTGTTCTTTAATTTGTATTATTTGAAATGATTACAATTTCCAATAAATTATGAAGCCTTATATGTCTTCATAAATAGATACTGTCTTCCATCTGAAGCTACATCAAAAGAAAAAAAGCAAGGTGTGAAAAAGTAGTTGGATCCAGATTGGCAAAATGGATGCATCCAGATTGATTAATACATGGATGTCTTTATAATGTTCACTTTGCTTCTGAGTATATTTGAATATGTTCATTTATAAATAAATAATATAACTAATAAATATATTTTATTACAGTTGTTTGTGAACACTTTCCCTCAGTTCCAAAGGACAAAGACTTCATATTTCTGCTCTAGAATTGAGGGATGTGTTAGGCAGACCAAATAGTGGAGGCTTTGTATGGTGTGGTTGGTGGAATGCCCCCCAGCACACCCCTCTCCCCACCAAAGATGTCTGCACTGTAATCTCTGGCACCAATAAATATGTCACCTTAGGTGGCAAAAGGAACTCTACAGGTATAATTAAGGTTTCAGGCCTTAAAATAGGAAGAGTCGTTTGGATTATTCAGGTGTGCTCAACCTAGCCACATGAGCCCCTGAAAGCAGAGCACCTTCTCCAGCTGGAGGCCAAAGAGATGCAGCAGAAGTAGTCACAAAGATTTGAAGTGTGAGAAGGACTCAACAGACAGCAGCTGGTTAGATGTGGGGAGCAACATCATGAGGAATTCAGGCAGCTTCAGGGAGCTGAGAGAGACACTTAGCTCACAGCCAGCAAGGAAACAGGGACCTCACCCCTGCAGCCCAAATAACTGGATTCTGTCAACAACCTGAATGAGCTTGGAAGTGGTTCTCCGTCAGAGCCTCCAGATAAGAGAGCAGCTTGCCAACAACTTGATTTCTGTCTATGAAACCCAGACCAGAGAAAGCAGCTGAGCTCACCAGATTTCTGACCTACAGAACTGTGAGATAATAAATTTGTTGCTTAAAAAAACACACACACAGTAAGGGGAAAGACGGGGATTGACTAACTGAAAGGTGTAGGTCTGTGGCACTTCATACTTAATCTGATAGAGCCTCCGTTGGGTGAAAGGTTGAAGGAGGTTTTTTTACTCTGTGGCCGACTGTAACTTTCAGTTCTCAAACTAAAGACGGACATTTGACCCCAATCATTTTTAAATGCCATAAAATTTACCCAATAGTAATAACTAACCCTGACTATGTGCCAGGCATAATTTCAAGTATTTTGTTACATTAAATAATAAGACCTGACAGTGTTATGAGTTGACACATTATTATCATCCCATTTTACGAAAGAATTGGAAGCACCTCAGAGAGTTGAGATGACTCGCTGGAAGGCAGAAGCTGGGAAGAGGCAGAGCTAGGATTCAAACTCAGGCCGTCTGGTCTGTCTTCAGATAACTTGCTCCTGAAATTAAGCTCCAGATTTCCAGGCTTTCCTTGTAGTCCCACCTGTTCCGGGTTAAATAAAAAAATAAGAGGAGTTGAAAGACCTTTTCTAAGTAAGAGAAAAAAGAGATATGGTGATCATGAATAGCCCATTTTCAATTCTTTGTTCTCACCCTCAGGACCAGGATGGAATCATAATAAGGTTTTCACAATGTAAAGCAGGGTTGGCATGGAGGGAAGGGATTATCCTGACTGCGCTGCTACTTTGCTTACGTCTTGCTGGTAACTGTTTCCTAGTGGCTTTTGAGAATGATCTGAATCTAGAGTATCTTCTTATTAAGAGCTAAGTATAAAATAAATACCAGTCTCCTGGATAGGAAAATCATGTTTCTTCTTATCAAAGTGTTGAAATCTTTACAAAAACGCTGATCAAAACTGGTAGACTTTGAGGGGTTGTACTTGGAAAGTAGAAGAGACTCTCTGTCATATCCTTGGGCCTAGGGAAATCATTGCAACTCATCAGCAGTGGCATCTCCGAGAGTCGCATCCATATTAGTATTTATCATAAAAGTCATTACTGGCCAGGTGCAGTGGCTCATGCCTGTAATCCCAGCACTTTTGGAGGCTGAGGCCAGCAGATCACTTAAGGTCAGGAGTTGGTGACCAGCCAAGTCAACATGGTGAAACCCTGTCCCCACCAAAAATACAAAAATTAGCTAGGCATGTGGTGAGCGCCTATAATTGCAGCTGCTCAGGAGGCTGAGGCAGGAGAATCACATGAACCTAGGAGGGGGAGGCTGTAGTGAGCTGAGATTGCACCAGTGCACTCCAGCCTAGGCAACAGAGTAAGAATCTGTCTCAAAAAAAAAAGTCATTACTAATGATCATATTTGCCATCAGAATCCTGAAATTTCCTACTGACAGATTTAAGAGAACTCAATTAAAAAGTCATGTACTATATTGTTTTCTGGAGAGGCTGTTACTATGTATAATATTTGATGCAAAATGTACTGTCGCTAAATATGTCAAACATGTACTAGCATATCTAAAAGCCTTGGATATCTTAAAGAATAGTATTCATGTAATGAAACATAAGGAGAAATAGTGACTCTTCATCTTTCAATCAAATTTAACAAACTGGTGTTGAATATTTAGTATGTACCAGGCACTAGACTTAGATTGACTGAGAATACCAAATAATAAATTATAGCCCTTATAGAGCTTGTAGTCTTGTAAGTAAAACAAATAGGTCCACCAATAACTAAATATGATAGGACAAGTGTTACAAAGGGGATTTACACCAAAGACTCAGAGTAGAGAGACATCCAAGACAGACTGGGAGAGTCAGTGAAAGCTACCTGACAGCTGAATATTCACAGTAAGCAAATGTTTGTGTTCAGGATGAAGGGTACTATGTATGAAAGCACAGAAAGGAGAGAGTGGCTTGTTATAAAAATGGCTTTAGGGTGGCATAAAAGTGGCTATTTGGGTAAAGAAAAGAAGCTGGATAAATACTTAAGCAAAGGAGAAAAGAGAGCTGATTTTGATGGGTTGCATGTGCCTTACTAAGGGCAGGCACCTTATCCAGAACTTAGTGGTGTTTCACTTGTCCACTTGAAGCAAGATGGTAGCATCAGAATCATCTTTGGGATGATCACAGTGGCAGCCTTTTGAAGAATGGGTTGGAGAACAAGACCTAAGGCAAGATCAGTTGGGATGCTGTGGCATAT
>NW_022441096.1:0-6012 GCF_009761245.1 Sapajus apella
CCTGGGAACCCAGAGAACAATTCCTGATCTTCCCCAAGTCCAAGAGGCCTGGGGACCTGGGAATCTGTAAGGATTGCAGTGTACCTGGGCCTAGGGTGCCCTGTAGTACAAAAATGGCTGTAGTGACCACTGGCTTAGGGAACTCCTCAGCCCACTTTGAATTCCTGGAAGGCCCTCTGAAGGATAGGTACAAACAAGACCTGACTGCAAAGGCTAGAACAAATACCTTATTCTTCAATGCGCAGATACCGACAAACATCAACATTATCAAGAACATTTAAGTCAATATGACCTCACCGAAAAGACCAAGATAAGCCACCAGTCACCAACCCTGGAGCAATGGAGATATGTAACTTCTCAGGAAATTTAGAATAACTATTTTGAGAAAGCTCGATGAATTTCAAGAAAACAGAAACAATTCAAAATTATATCAGAAAAATTTGACAAGGATACTGACGTAATAGAAAATAGCAAACAAATCCTGGAGCTAGAAAATGCCTTAGTGAATGTCAGTAGAATTGATTAAGCAGAATTAGTGAGCATTAAAAAAAGCAATTTCAAAATACAGTCAGAGGAGAAAAAAGAAAAGAATAATGAGAAGGAACACAGAATGCTTAAGAGATCTAGAAAAGGGCTTCAAAAGAGAAAGTCAAAGACTCACTGGCCTTAAATAGGGGGTTGAGAAGGAGCAAAGAGTAGAAAGCTTCTTCAAAGAAATAATAACAGAAAACTTTCTAAACCTAGAGAAAGACATAATATTCAGGCACATCGTGGAAGACAGTGTGGCGATGCCTCAAGGATCTAGAAACAGAAATACCATTTGACCCAGCAATCCCATGACTGGGTACCTAACCAAAGGATTACAAAACATTCTATTATAAAGACACATGCACACATATGTTTGCTGCAGCATTGCTTACAATAGCAAAGACTTGGAACCAAACCAAATGCCCATCAAAGATAGACTGGTTAAAGAAATTGTGGCACATATACACCATGGAATACTATGCAGCCATTAAAAAACGAGTTCATGTCCTTTACAGGGACATCGATGAAACTGGAAACCATCATTCTCAGCAGACTGACACAGGAACAGAAAAGCAAACACCGCATGTTCTCACTCATAAGTGGGTGTTGAACAATGAGAACACATGGACACAGGGAGGGGAACATCACACACTGGGGCCTGTCAGGGCGTGGGGGAGCTAGAGGAGGGATAGCAGGGGGTGGGGAGATTGGGGAGGGATAGCATTAGGAGAAATACCTAATGTAGGTGATGAGGGGTGGAGGTAGCAAACCAAAATGGCATGTGTATACCTGTGTAACAATCCTGCAAGATCTGCACATGTACCCCAGAACTTAAAGTAAAATAAAGACACAAAAGAAGATACACCCTGGAATGTGGTTTGTTCCCAGTAATTTGAAACATTTAAAGAATGGTTAAATGATCACTTGACAGTTATACTACAAACAGGAATAAGACAGCCTGAGTTAAACATCTTTACTTTGAGAAGACAAATTTTAATGCCAATTTTCAATCTTTAAAATCTTTGGTTTTATTTTGAAAAACAATCCTCAATCTTAAAAAGATCACGGCAAAGAAAAAAAAGGATTATAGTCCTTTTGCTTTTTCAAATAACAAACATGGAAATGAATTCTTATGAATGTCAATAGTCAATGCAGTGTGGCATATTAAGAATTTACTTTCATATAATGGCTAAGTTTAGCGAGATTGCATTTCATGAGAAAATATGAATTTTAATGGATTTTCTATTCTGTTTTGGGAAACGGTTGTTTGTTTCTTTTAGTGTATTCTCCTCCCTGTCCACATATGTGGAATCTGCCTATTCTCTTCTCTTCTGAAATAGTTTAAAAGACTCAAAGAGAATGGCCTGGGCTTTGCATATCCTTAGTCTGATAGACATTTCTCTAGCTGCTAACTTAAATAGATATTAGCAGCCTCTATCATCAGCCAGAAATTAACAAAGGCACAAAAATTAGCAAAATCTCTGTTTTGCTGTGGCCTTATGCTGACGGTCTTATCTTAAAGACAAAAAAATTTCATTGTATAGATTAAAATTAACTTTAGCAAAAATTGAAATGCGGGCAGGGAATTATTTTTGTTCAACAACAGAAACTAGCAAAAGCAAAGATACAGTAAAAATAGAAAATTTCCAGTGTACAGATGTAAACATAATAATTGACACAGCCAGGGATGATTAATGAATAATAAAATGTTGAGGGATGATCATTTGAATACAGGATATTAATACTTTTAACAACCATTTTTCCAGTTACTTCAGTATAAATAATGTATCTCTGAAAAGTACAGATCTGGCATCACGATCATGGTGATAGACAAATCATGGAACAGTCCTGGTATCACGGTCATGGTGATAGACAAATAGTGGAACAGTCCTGGTATCATGATCATGGTGATAGACAAATGTTGGAACAATCCTGGTATCATGATCATGGTGATAGACAAATGGTGGAACAGTCCTGGTATCATGATCATGGTGGTAGACACATGGGACTGTCTCTACCTGCAGATGGGTGAGGAAGCATTGACCCTGCAGTGTTCCCGGAAAAACACTTAGGCTGAATTTAATCATGAGGACATTTTCAGACAACTTCAGAGTACAGACCATTGAGCCAGACAGCTGACCTGTCCTCTACAAACAAGCCCATGTAACCACCATCAATGACAACAATAAAAAGATGAGGAGACACTTTGGGTTCAAAAGAACTAAAGAAATGTGGCTACATTATCTTTTTACTCTTTTTCAACCCAAAATGTCTCTTCTCCTTTTAGCTGTGTGATTTGTGGTGACATGGGCGGTCTTAAGGAGACAGGTCAGTAGTGCTGCTCACTGTTCTACATTCTGAAGTTGTCTGGAGATTACCTCGGGCTATGAAACCCAGGCTAAGAGTTTTCAGCAAGAACACGGTGTTGTTCATACTCTGCACTGGCAGAGTCCCATGTGACATGTTGTCTTAGTGTGGGAATATGACCCCTATCCAGGAGACCAGGTGGAGTCTTATCACCATCATAGTAAGCAACCTACTGTCCATGTCCAAAGTCAAGCGAACATGCTCTTCTACAAATAAAAAAATGGCATATGTGTAAGCCTGGCATGTGTAATAAAACTCAAGATACGCTGTATATGTTGAACACAATATATCCAGTGAGTACCAGAAGACTTCAGGCTCTTCTGCTTCCACCAGCTCCATGCTGAGCCTAAAAAAAAAAAAAAAAAGGAAAAACCAAAGAATAAGTCAGGGAAAATAAGACACCACAGAGCCCCAACTAGATTTCATGGGTAGCACAAGGAAGTGGTTAATAAAGAAAAAACACAGATCCATTAATAACGCAACAAATAATTGCCTTATGCTGGGATGGACAAGAGTAGGGTAAAAAAGAATGAAAAAGACAGAGAGAGAACCGTCAGTGAACCGCCCAGGTGACACACTGATGAGGGAGTAAAAGGACAGTCTCAGTTAGTGCCCTCAGGACACACAGTGTACACTGATCATAAAAACAAGCATGGTCAACCTACAGTAGTTAGTAAATGGTAAGGGGAGGAAGAAATGGAAACCTAAATATCTACTGCAATGAAAACCAACAGCAATGTTAGTAGGAATAATTCAGACTTCGTTGAAAAGATGGTATCGATATTGTCAGCCCACTCTGTTTTCCCTGGACCTGGCGTTTCCAGGTGTCAACACAACATTAGCTGTTCACAATTGCTCAAAGTTACCTGGGGCACAGTGGGCTCCGGCCTTCTTCCTTTTCTTGGTCCTTTTTAATCTCTGCAATAAATTCAGATAGGGACAGACAAAATAAGCCATTACCCTACACCCGTAACAGCCCACCGTCTAATCCCTGCACAGGGACCTCAGGCTCCTCAGCATGAGAACAGGATAATGTGAAAGACAGACTTCAGGAGGTCTCAAAGCCAATCATGATACAGATTCCTTGGTTTGTGTCTCAGAACCAATGGTGAAACGTCCCTATTCTGGCAGATCGTTATCCCTTTATCCCAAGTTGGTACCTACAGGAAAGAACCTCACAGACATGCATGGGGAACAAAACTCATGAGGAACATGGTAGCTGGCAAGAGACATTTAATTCAGATTGACAGACAACTCGTGGGCATGCGCTGCACAGTTTGGTGTGAGTTGGCAACACCTGCCTTGGGTTTCAATGTCCTTACGGTCGGTCCAGGGTGCGACAGGCATGGACTGAGACTAGAGAGAGAGCAAAGCTCACTGACCCACCGCATGCCCATGCTTCAGACTGGAATCCAGAGTGATTGAAATCTACACTGATGGACAGGTTCAGCCCACAGTGATGACAACTCTCAGCCCGGCCAGCAGAGCAAGGCCCAAAGACTATGGGGTCTATCTGGGACACAATGTGGAGCTTTATCAACTTCACAGTGGAGTACTCACTGCCTATGTCGACAGCCACGTTGACTTGCTGCTCCTCTAAGTGCAAGTTGCTCCTGTAAGACTCATTGAAGGCAGATGTGCCAGGAGGAATTGAGAGAGTCGAATAGCCTTCATCCCAGGACTCCTGGGGGGCTTCCTCCTCCACAGACTCCTGCAGATTCCTGATGAGCCAGGCAGGCAGGGATGACAGAAGATGAAACCAAGAGAGATTAGACAACAAAGTCTCCCAGCTGATCTGATGGAAGTCAGAATGGAATGGTCACAGAAAGCAAAGGCATTTTTCCTTTAAGAGAAATAAAAAAACTATCCTTTCTAAATGCAAGGTGGAGGGTGACTACCCTGGGGACAGAGCACAAATGAGCAGCATGTGCTCAGTGCATTTGCCATAGATGAGCCACTGCAGGCCACCGACTCTCTCTGTAAACTATCATCATGACTTGCAGCACGAGAACCAACACGGGGCTTCAACTGCCTCGCGTAAGTTGTGTTGAATTTTACATGCAGCATTCAAGTGAACAGAGCTCCTGAGGCATTTCAGACACCCAGATCTTGTGTATTAAGGCCCTCCCTTTTCCAGTATTTTGATATCATATGTCTATGTTTTGAATTCCTTCTCTTCACAAATCCTAGCAAACATGCTCACAACAAATGGGCAGAAAGCATATATGCGTCTCTCCCTGGGTTTAAACACAGTGGGGAGAACAGGCGAAACCCGGAAATCCCTGTTTGCTGAGTTCACCTGGCTCATCTGATTGCATGTTCCCATCTTGGGAAGAGTGAGAAATTAAAGCCTACACAAGTGCCACCAATCACCCACAACATTGTTAATAAGGACAATTTGTAGCTGGTGAATGGAAGAAAGAGTTCTAGTCATCACTTCCTCGTTTTCCCAGGATCTACAGTCTTCAGGTGTCACTATTGAACTAACAGCCCACAACTCCACAGCATTACCTGGGGGGCACTGGCCATCCTTCTTCTTCTTCCTCATCATCACTTTGTCTGTCTGTAAATAAATTCAGAGACGCAGGTCACATTAAGCAAATCACACTTCACATATGACCAAATCAGTGTTTAGTCATAGCACAAGCACAGAAATATTCTCAGGGCAAGAATACAAATTCTGACAGGACTATTCCAGGGTGCCCTAGATGAAGCCTGGTGAGTAGGTGAGCCTGCTTTCCAGACACACAGGCCTAAATCCCCCTCTATGGGTAGACCATAATGCCATATTCTCTGTCTGAGTCCATGCAAAGTTAAACCAAATTTTTTCCCAGAAAATCTCCAAAAATGAGTCAAACTCTTTTCTGGGAGTGTTGCTGCAATACTGACTTATCTCACCAGGTACCAAGGTAATTGAATGGTTAGAGGCATCTATACATGAAACTGGACTGATATATAAATTCTAACACTTGCTTTAAAAAGAATCTGTGAGCTTTGCTCAGTGCCACTTTCATAGCCAATGAGTTTTATCTGAGATGAGATTATTGCTAATTGAAAACTTTTCCCAATACCCCGCCGTGATGACATGCAATAGAGTCGGCCTTGACAATTTTTGAC
>NW_022441097.1:0-6010 GCF_009761245.1 Sapajus apella
TTACTTTAGTTTTTAACAAATCCATGGTACAGTAAGTTATAGTAAGACATAGTATTTTTATGTTTTTTAGTAGTTTATATTTTGTACATATTTTCACATATGTAAGTGTCAGTGGCCAAGCATGGTTGCTCACACCTGTAATCCCAGCACTTTGGGAGGCCAAGACAGGAGGATCACTAGAGCCCAAGAATTGGAAATCAGCCAATATCATACCAAATGATAAAGAGCATCAACACAATGAAGAAACTTCATAAACTAACAGCTAGCAACAAAATGGCAGGATCAAATTCACACATAACAATATTAACCCTAAATGTAAATGGGTTGAATACCCCAATCAAAAGACACAGACTGGCAAATTGGATAAAAAGCCAAAACACATCAGTGTGCTGTATCCAGGAAATCCATCTCACATGCAAGGATGCATAAAGCCTCAAAATAAAGGGATGGAGGAAGATTTGCCAAGCAAATGGAGAGCAAAAAAAAGCAGCAGTTGCAATTCTCGTCCCTGATAAAATAGACTTTAAACCAACAAAGTTCAAAAGAGACAAAGAAGGACATTACATAATGGTAAATGGATCAATGCAACAAGAAGAGGTAATGATCCTAAATATGTGTGCACCCACTACAGGAGCACCCAGATACATAAAGCAAGTTCTTAACGACTTACAAAGAGACTTAGACTCCCATACAATAATAGTGGGGGACTTCAACACTCCACTGTCAATATTAGACAGATCAGTGAGACAGAAAATTAACAAGGATATCCAGGACTTGAACTCAGACCTGGAACAAGCAAACCTAATAGACATTTACAGAACTCTCCACCCTAAATCCACAGAATATTCATTCTCAGCACCACATCCCACCTACTCTAAAATTGACCACATAATCAGAAGTAAATCACTTCTCAGCAAATGCAAGAGAATGGAAATCATAACAAACAGTCTCTCAGAGCACAGTGCAATCAAATTAGAACTCAGAATTCAGAAACTAACTCAGAACCACACAGCTTCATGGAAACTGAACAACTGGCTCTTGAATGTTGACTGGATAAACATGAAATGAAGGCAGATATAAACATGTTCTTCAAAACCAATGAGAATGAAGACACAACATACCAGAGTCTCTGGGACACTTTTAAAGTAGTGTCTAGAGGAAAATATATAGCAATAAATGCCCACATGAGAAGCAAGAAAAGATCTAAAATCGACACCCTATCGTCAAAACTGAAAGAGCCAGAGGAGCAAGATCAAAAAAACTCAAAAGCTAGGAGAAGACAAGAAATAATTAAGATCAGAGCAGAACTGAAGGAGATAGAAACACAAAAAACCCTTCAAAAAATCAATAAATCCAGCAGCTGGTTTTTCGAAAAGATCAACAAAATAGACAGACCACTAACCAGATTAATAAAAAAGAAAAGAGAGCATAATCAAATAGATGCAATAAAAAACGATAAAGGGAATATCACCACAGATTCCACAGAAATACAAACCATCATCGGAGATTATTACAAACAACTCTATGCAGAGAAACTAGTAAACCTGGAAGAAATGGATAAATTCCTGGACACTTGCCTCCTCCCAAGCCTAAACCAGGAAGAAGTCAAAACCCTGAATAGACCAATAACAAGGGCTGAAGTTGAGGCAGCAATTAATAGCCTACCAACCAAAAAAAGCTCAGGTCCAGATGGGTTCACAGCCAAATTCTAGCAGACATACAAAGAGGAGCTGGTACTATTCCTTCTGAAACTATACCAAACAATCCAAAAAGAGGGAATCCTTCAAAACATCATCCTGATACCAAAACCTGGCAGAGACTCAACAAGAAAAGAAAACTTCAGGCCAATATCCATGATGAACATAGATGCAAAAATCTTCAATAAAATACTGGTAAATGGATTGCAACAGCACATCAAAAAGCTTATCCACCATGATCAAGTAGGCTTCATCCTGGGGATGCAAGACTGGTTTAACATACACAAGTCTATAAACGTAATTCACCACATAAACAGAACCAAAGACAAAAACCACATGATCATCTCAATTGATGCAGAGAAGGCCTTTGACAAAATTCAACAGCCCTTTATGCTAAAAACCCTCAATAAACTAGGTATTGATGGAACGTATCTCAAAATAATAAAAGCTATTAACAACAAACCAACAGCCAATATCATACTGAATGGGCAAAAACTAGAAGCATTCCCTTTGAAATCTGGCACTAGACAAGGACGCCCTCTCCCACCACTCCTATTCAATATAGTATTGGAAGTTCCAGCCAGAGAAATCAGGCAAGAAAAAGAAATAAAGGCTATTCAATTAGGAAAGGAGGAAATCAAATTGTCTCTATATGCAGATGACATGATTGTATATCTAGAAGACCCCATCGTTTCAGTCCAAAATCTCCTGAAACTGATAAGCAACTTCAGCAAAGTCTCAGGATACAAAATCAATATGCAAAAATCACAAGCATTCCTATACACCAATAACAGACTTAAAGAAAGCCAAATCAAGAACGAACTGCCATTCACAATTGCTACAAAGAGAATAAAACACCTAGAAATACAACTAACAAAGAACGTAAAGGACCTCTTCAAGGAGAACTAGGAACCACTGCTCAAGGAAATAAGAGAGGACACAAACAGATGGAAAAACATTCCATGCTCATGGTTAGGAAGAATCAATATCATGAAAATGGCCATACTGCCCAAAGCAATTTACAGATTCAATGCTATCCCCATCAAGCTACCAACAATCTTCTTCACAGAACTGGAAAAACACCTTAAACTTCATATGGAACCAAAAGAGCACCTGCATAGCCAAGCCAATTCTAAGCAAAAAGAACAAAGTTGGAGGCATCACGCTACCTGACTTCAAGCTATACTACAAGGCTACAGTAATCAAAACAGCATGGTACTGGTACCAAAACAGAGATATGGACCAATGGAAAGAACAGAGGCCTCAGAGGCAATGCCACACATCAACAACCATCTGATCTTTGACAAACCTGACAAAAACAAGCAATGAGGAAAGGATTCCCAGTTTAATAAATGGTGTTGGGAAAACTGGCTAGCCATGTGCAGAAAGTAGAAACTGGGCCCCTTCCTGACACCTTACACTAAAATTAACTCCAGATGGATTAAAGACTTAAACATAAGACCTAACACCATAAAATCCCTAGAAGAAAATATATGCATAACCATTCGGGACATAGGCATAGGCAAAGACTTCATGACTAAAACACCAGAAGCATTGGAAACAAAAGCCAAAATAGACAAATGAGACCCAATCAAACTCCACAACTTCTGCACAGCAAAAGAAACAGTGTTTAGAGTGAATCGGCAACCAACAGAATGGGAAAACAATTTTGCAATCTACCCATCTGACAAAGGGCTGATATCCAGAATCTACAAAGAACTAAAACAGATTTACAAGAAAAAAAACAAGCCCATTCAAAACTGGGCAAAGGATATGAACAGACACTTTTCAAAAGAAGACATATATGAGGCCAACAAACATATGAAAAAATGCTCATCATCACTGGTCATTAGAGAAATGTAGGTTTTCAACCTGCTTGTTAGAAGAATGTGTGCCATTTCCAGTATGACTAGGAACCTTCTAGATGACTGCCTGGAAATGAATCAAGTATGAAGGCAGAGGAAGTCTCCCCCTTGTCACTAGCCAGAACTCCATTCCTACTTTTGAACTGTAATGCTGTATCTGTATCTGTTAGAGCACCACACCATATGCCCTTGTAGTTATTAAAAGAAATGTAGTTATTAAAAGAAAAAAAGAGAGAAATGTAAATCAAAACTACACTGAGATACCATCTCATGCCAGTTAGAATGGTGATCATTAAAAAAGCTGGAGTCAACAGATGCTGGAGAGGATGTGGAGAAATAGGAACACTTTTACACTGTCAGTGGGAGGGTAAAGTAGTTCAATCATCATGGAAGACAGTGTAGCAATTCCTCGAGGACCTGGAAATAGAAATTCCATTTGACCCAGCAGTCCCATTATTGGGTATATATCCAAAGGAATATAAATCATTCTATTATAAGGACACATGCACGTGAATGTTCCTTGCTGCACAGTTTACAATAGCAAAGACTTGGAAGCAACCCAAATGCCCGTCGATGATAGACTGCACAGGGAAAATGTGGCACATATGCACCATGGAATACTATGCAGCCATAAAAAATGATGAGTTCGTGGTCTTTGAAGGGACATGGATGAATCTGGAAACCATCATTCAAACACTGGGGTATATGGGAGAGAACTAGGGCAGGGAAAGTGAGGAGTGGGGAATTGGAGGATTAACATGGGAAGAAATGACAGATATAGGTGATAGGGAAGAAGGGTGCAAACCACACTGCCATGTGTGTACTTATGCAACAATCTTACATGTTCTTTGCATGTACCCAAAAAACCTAAAATGCAATAAAATATATATATGTATATAAAGTGTATATATATATATAATTTAATGTATTATACATAAAAATTAATATATAAAATATATAAAAATATGTACAATATATAAAGTATATTTATTACATATACATATGTTTTTGTATAAAATATATATACTTTATATATTTTATGTATTTTATATAAAAATACATAAAGTATATGTATAACATATATTTATTTTATATAAAAACAAAGTATATATAATATATAACAAATACAAAAAATACATAAACTATATATTACATATTTACATATATTAGATATAAAAATTAATATATCTAAATACATATACCTATACAAAATATATTAAAAAATAAAGCATATGTATTATATAGTTTTATATATATATTATACATTCTTATATATATTTTAGATATATTAATTTTTATGTATAATATATAAAATATGTATAACATATATACTGTCTATATTTTTATATGTGTTTCATAAAGAATACATAAAGTATACATATTGTATATATAACATACTTTATGGATTTTTATGTATACATAATGTGTATTATATATAAAAATACATATAAAATGAATATTTTATTTTATTTATTTATTTATATATTTATTTTTTTGAGACAGAGTTTCGCTCTGGTTACCCAGGCTGGAGTGCAGTGGTGCAATCTCGGCTCACCGCAACCTCCGCCTCCTGGGTTCAGGCAATTCTCCTGCCTCAGCCTCCTGAGTAGCTGGGATTACAGGCACGCACCACCATGCCCAGCTAATTTTTTGTAGTTTTAGTAGAGACGGGGTTTCACCATGTTGACCAGGATGGTCTCTATCTCTTGACCTTGTGATCCACCCCCCTCGACCTCCCAAAGTGCTGGGATTACAGGCGTGAGCCACCGTGCCTGGCCAAACTGAATATTTTTAAATGTATTTTTACATGTAATATATATAAAAAATATCTAAAGTATATATATAAAATATACATGCAAAATAAAATATATATTATATATACTTTATACATGTTTAAATGTATATCATATAAGAATACAAAAAATGTATAAAGTATATATTATATGCATAATATATATTTATATAAGGCATATATAATATACATTTATATAATAATTATATATATATAAGTATATACAAGTATATAAAATCACATATCTTTATGTAAACTATATATAATTATATAAATATATATATGATTATACATATTTAAAGTATATATAGTATATATTAATATATACAATTATATATTAATATGTAAATAAAAATATAAAGTAAATATGTTATATACATACTTTATACATTTTTAATACATAGTTTATATATTGTATATAATAACTAATATATATAAAAATATATAAATACATAAAATATATATAAATATGTATTATATATCTATATAAGTTACATTTAATATAAAAATCATATATAATATATACCTTATATTTTTAATGTATTTTTAATAATACATAAAGCATACACAATATATATAATATTTATGTTTATTTTATATAAAAACACAAAGTATATATTATATGAAATACATATAAACATAAAGCATATGTAATA
>NW_022441098.1:0-6008 GCF_009761245.1 Sapajus apella
ACTGTTCTTGAGTCTCTGCATCCCCTTGCTAGCTTGTCAGGAACTCTCTCTGGTGAATAAATATCTTCAAAGCTGATACCTCTCATCTTTCCTGATAATAAATAAATAAATAACAAATGTAATCATGATGGATTCTGTTAAAGATTAAAAAGAACAAAGCAAAGCAAAAACGAGGGTGGGACTTTATTCCTTCCAGGTGCATATTTGAAAGGAATGTTGGTTAACTCTGGATTTTGCCTATATTGTCAAGCAAATGTTCTGATACTCATATGCATTTAAGTAAAACTTGATAATATACCCTAATTTTTAATATTTTGAAATGTGCACTATCAAATACTATAGTTAAGTGGCCAGACTTTTTTGTATCCTTTTTTTACTGATTTTTAGAAATCAATGGGAAACTTCCTTAGAATACTAGGCAGGATTATTTCCTTTAAAACTCTCCCCAGGTAGATGTGTCTGGAAATGTTTGGAATATTTATATGTCTGTCAGGGGAAAAATAATCAGCAAAAGAGAAAGAGCCACCATACGGAATTCACTAAACAGTAAACCTCTTGTCCACCCAAATTACACCAGTTCCCACGTATTAGGAAGACATTGCAGAGGCTGTGCTGTATGCCTTCCAGGCAGAGCTCCATAGCCAGCAATTAGTCTATACAGTCAGAGGCCAAAAAACCTTATTGTCTTACTTGCTGTATAGTTATCTGTTATGATGAACTGTGATTCTAAGGACTATTGTCTTTAAGCTTGGATCTGTGTGTAGAGTAGTTGCCTGGCTGAGACCCAAGAATGGACCTTCCTTTTAGTATCTCTGCCTGAGTGATTTCTCTGGTCTCTTCCTGGATGGATAAAACAGAGACTGTTTCTGCATGATTTCTTGGGTTGGTGAGAAGCAATTATGCTTTAAATGAAGCCATTCATGCCTACCATTTTGTTTGCATATTTTCCAGTGTTCACCTGTTATTAAACCTGTCTTTAAACTGTAAGCTAGTTCCAAGTAGACTTTTGTGTCTAACACAGTTCGGTAATCAGAGGAAAACAAAATAGATAAAATGTTTTCTGCACAAATCACTCAAGCAAGAAATCTAATAAAGTGATTAAAATCTAAAATAGCTTTTAAGAATTTCTTAGGAATTTTTATTTCTTTGACTCTCCCTCCCATTCCCTGTAAGAGGGCAATTGTCTTAGCAGTCAGTGTAAAAGTTACCCAACTTTGTCATCTGGTGGGAGAGAAGGAAAAGCAGAGGAAGGAGAGAGTATTAATAAATCTTATTTCCATTATCAAAATAGTTATTGTTGTTCATTATAACATGAAAATGACATATTAGCATGTGCAATAAAAGGATTTTGGAAGAACTTATCAAAAATGATTATATCTTATAGGTTGATTTATCTAAAAAGGTGAATTCAGTAAAGATCATATAAGGTAACCAGACAATTATTAATTAAAAGTATATTCTAATGAAATTATGACTACTAAAAAAGAATATTTTTTCAAGTCTTGTAAAACAGAAACATTCCAGTTTACATCCTCTGGTCTTTAAACATCAAAAAGCAAATGCCCATACTAGCTTATCGAACAATGTTAGGTGAACTATAGTGCACAGTTATGAAAGTCACAAAATAAAACAAGGTTATTATTCATTTATCTAAACAGAAGTATGTTTTCTGAAATGGAATTTTATTTAATAACTTTATACCTTTTGCCTTTTGGAAGATTTTACATTTAGTGAGTTATTTATTAGCCATTCCTTTCTAAGAGGTATATTTTACAGATACAATTAGTTTTAAAAATAAACCATAGTGGTTGAGCCAGAATTATTTACTGGATATTTTTAATAGTAAATATAAAATGGAATATTGTTAACCAAATTGGAAATATAAGTGACCCTATCATTACTTAAATTATTTCATATAATTCTCATTTTGTAAAAGAATCATTTTTAAATGGAGATAAACAAAACATAATTTAACTTTAAAACAATTTCATTTTTCTCAGCTTTTAAAAATTCCCAACTAACCATGTGAGTTTGATTTTTGAGTTTCAATGAAATAAGAGAATGGTTCATGATTGTTTAAAAGTACTTCATTTATCACCACTGAACAGAAAGCGTTTCCCCCGTGAAGAGGTTTGTACTAAGGTGACCTCTGCTGTTTAAAAATAAGGTTTGCAAAAGGCAGTCCCTCTCCTAAAATATCCAGTAATCCTAAATTACAAGGATAAAAGTGGATACTGCTGTGCTTAAAAGTATTTCCTAAATTCATTACTGTTTCGATTATATACATGATTTTTAAGCTTTTTTTTTTTTCCTCATAGCTGGGAAATTTCCTCTGTCATTTTTACTTCCTTGCATTTCGCGTACAAATTCTGACTGACTGGGATCCCTGCCATTGCATTTTCTTCTCACTAAAGGTTTTTATCTGCTCCTGGTGGGGCAAAGTCATGACCCAGAAAAAAATTGATTCATGAATTCTCAGGGTGCAAGTAAAGAAGAGAGGAAATATGCCTTGGCTGAGCTCCGACTAGTGACAATTTAAAACCTGTAATTAGTCTGAATTCAAGCTGCAAAAGGAATCTGAATTAAAAATTCATTAATTCAGACTGATATATTAACTTGAACATACTAGATTCCTTATTATAAAGAGTCATTTTACAAGCTGTTGTGTTAACTGCTGGAACCTAAATTTTACTAATTTTAAAAATTTTTAAAGGTAGTAGAAAGACCAATAGACTATATTGCATTTTGCCTTCTCTCTACCTTGAGAAGCTCAATCTTTATTGGATTTGCTTGGTGTTAACACCATAGCCCGAGCTTTCATTTCCATCTCCATCCTAAATTTAGTATTTGTAAATCTCCATTGTCCTGTAGGGCACACATTCTCTTACTAGTTCTCCCCTGATCTTTCCAAGACCCCAAGTCCCCTTTAACTAACTCCCTGACATTTTTATGAACTACACTGCTGAAATGTTATACAGTAATTAAGGCTGATACTGATACACATTCAGCCTACAGTACAAATTAAGATGGAAAAGATTATCATAATATTTTGCTAATCTGTTTGGTAGATTTGAATTGCTTCCTGTGGGGGACAAACAAAAAGGAAAGGTGTTTCAAGGTTAGACTTCAGAAGAAAGATCAACCAGGTAGGAACGATTCTTTCAAAATCACACATATTTTAAACTTTTCATCTGAAAATCATTATGTGTCGACATATTGATACTTGAGTTATAACTCCCTTGGGGCAAATGTGCAAGCCTGTCAAGTGAGTTAGTAGGCACCCTCAATGGATGGGCTCTTGAATTCAGACTCAAATTCTGTTATCATTGTGTGGAGTTCAAATCCAGGTACCACCAGCAGCTGGAGCCTCTCCAACTGTC
Organism: Sapajus apella; assembly: GCF_009761245.1. NCBI lineage: Eukaryota > Metazoa > Chordata > Mammalia > Primates > Cebidae > Sapajus > Sapajus apella. Next base: position 3,381 of record NW_022441098.1, read on the forward strand.
AGTAGTGTCTGAAAAACACTAAGAGACTAAATAATTTAGATTACACTATACTGACCTGTATAATTGTTTAAATGAGTAATGCAGTCACCAACTGAAAGAGGTCAACCATCTGTAGAGGAAACACAGAATTTGGTTTCATTTCCAAACAAACTTTTGAAGAGCAAATTGTTTTTTCTGTGGGAGGTAGGGGAAAATCTGAAGACAGATTAATGGCTTTTCCCGCTAAATAAAGGTTAAGGCTTCTGTCATTTATAGAATGCAACTTCAATAGAAAAGAAGTCATAGGGCAGCTGGTCTCAATTGCTACATAATCAGCTTGCATGAGCACTATTTTGAGTGGGTTAAAAGGTAAGTGGCTTTGAAAATACAGTATTATTTCATTACATGCCATCATCATTCACTACATATATGTGTGAGTACATGTGTATATAAAAAGAAAAAACTTGGGAAAGACTAAAGCCTGAAGTTAGAATAACCACATTGTTGCAGATAATGGCAAGTGGTTTGTTTTAAATGCAACCCTACCTAAATCTTTATTTCTAAAATACAGAGTTACTATAAATCAGATTTTTGAGATGCATACATTTAGGTACACAGTTTATTTTGAGGAAAAAGTGCTTATTTTAACTAGATTAACACATACGGATCAAACTCTTAGTGTTCAGACAGCTCACATTGAATTAAAGGCTGCAATAATTAAGTCTTCCTACCAACTTACTCTCCAGAGCCATTACCTTCCAACGGGTTACTTGCCAGGCAAAGTGATTTAATTATTGGATTTCTTCTGTGATCTCCTGTTCTCCTGCCATGGTACTTTAACAGGCTTCTCTGACTTCTTCATGGTAAAATAAATTATAAAAGAAGAGAATGACAGGGAAGAAGGAGATTAAGTTCTGTGTGCCTATGAGCTAACTATGAATTTAATGCAATCAATGAAATTATATATATATATATATACACACACACACACACATACGTATTTGCTATTTGTGCTTATTTCCTACACATATTCACATGTGCACACACACACATTTCATCACTAATTTCTTGAGGTCACATGCAGATAATGTTTGGTAAATTCTTTTCTCAAATGCTTTTGGACACCGTCTGTCCCTCTAGCAAGAACGTTCGTCCGTATTCATTCTTGCATCATTATTCATCTGTTCTGACATAAAACTTTTTGTCAATCAGGCAGTCAGGCACCATGGCTCACACCTGAAACCCAGCATTTTGCGAGGCCGAGGCGGGTGGATTGCCTGAGGTCAGGAGTTTGAGATCAGTCTGGCCAACATGGTGAAACCCCATCTCTACTAAAAATACGAAACAATTAGCTGGGAGTGGTGGCAGGCGCCTGTAGTCCCAGCTGCATGGGAGGCTGAGGCAGAGGAATTGCTTAAACCAGGGAAGTGGAGGTTAGGTTACAGTGAGCCGAGATCACTCCACAGCACTCCAGCCTAGGCAAGAGAGTGACTCCATCTCAAAAAAAAAAAAAAAAAAAAAAAAAAAAAAAAAAAAAAAAAAAACTTTTTGTCATAATATTCAAAGTATCAAGAAGATATTTGCATTACATATATAAAATCTTAAGCTATTAAAATGCTCTACAGTTTTAGTAATACTTACTCATCCAATAAATCTGCTTGTTTGGGCAATATCCACATATTGTTATTAAAATGCTGGTGGATAACAAATGCTAATTGGGAATGTATTCTTTTTTAGAATAAATTTTCTGAGAGACTACTGAGGGCTTGACAGTGTGAAGTATGCAGAAATAAACAAAATACAGACACTACTCATGATTTGCTTATGATGTAGTCAGAATGTTAAAAGTTTTGATATCATACTCTCATGTTCTAACTTTCATACATAAGCACTGTTATGCATTCACGCTCTCTGTCTTGCTCTCTCTCCCTCTTTCACACACATGCTTGCACACACACACACACACACACACACACACACACACAAAAGCTTTAAACATTCCTCATATAAGCCCAGTTAAATACAGATGAAGAAAAGGGGCAGGGTTTTATGAAGTATTTCTTTGTACCTATTTGTGAGCCCTGAATGCCATCGGTATTCTCCTTTGTCACTTCCCCAAAATTGAAAGTAACAACAGGTGATGAATGGTAAAATATGACCCAGTTGATAGACATATTTCAAGTAAAAGCCAATATAATGGATAGCTCTGTTTCTAAAAAAGAAATAACACCAAATTAACGTGTCCTTTGTAGAGACAAGGATGAACCTAGAAACCATCATTCTCAGCAAACGGACACAAGAACAGAAAACCAAACTCCACATGTTTTCAGTCATAGGCAGGCAATGAACAATGAGAACACTTGGGCATAGGGAAGGGAACAACACTCACAGGGCTAGGTAGGGTGGTGGAGGTGAGGGGGTGCGGGGGGACAGTGGGGTGGGGGGCAGGGAAGATGGGGAGGGATAACACTGGGAGAAATGCCTGATGTAGGCGGCAGGTTGAGGGGGATGGAGACAGCAAACCACCATGGCATGTATGTACGTATGCATCAATCCTGCAGGATGCAGGATGTGCACATGTACCCCAGAGTCCAAATACAATAAAAAAAAAAAAAGAAAAGACAAAGTTCAAATATTTTGTTCACCTTT
>NW_022441099.1:0-922 GCF_009761245.1 Sapajus apella
ATTAGCGGTAAGATCGCGTCTAAACCACAGGAGAAACGTCTGTTTTAAAGTTCTCTGCTGTGTGTTCGTTCACCTTAGGAAGTTGCATCTATGTTCAGATTCAGCTGGTTAGAAACACGTTTCTTCTAAAAGCTGTTTATAGATATTCCTCAGTCCATGTGAGTATAGGAAGTAATGAGAAATATGTGGCTCTAAAACAAAAACGGGGCTATGTTGCAAAACGATTGTAAAGGTGTATATTCAACTCACAGAGTTAAACAGATGTGTGAATGGAGCAGTTGAGAAACCCTTTCTTTGAGAGTTTGGAAAGAGATATTTCCAGCCCTATACAGGCTCATAAGAATTAGTGGTAAGATCGAATCTAAACCATAGGAGAAACGTCTGTTTCATTCTTCTCTGCTGTGTGTTCGTTCACTTTAGGAAGTTGCATCTATGTTTAGATTCAGCTGGTTAGAAACACGTTTCTTCTGAAAGCTGTGTTTGGATATTCATGAGTGAATGGGAGTATAGGATGTAATGAGAAATATCTGGCTCTAAAACAAAAACGGAGGTATGTAGCAGAATGGTTGTCAAGGTGTATATTCAACTTACAGAGGTAAACAGATGTGTGAATGTAGCAGTTGAGAAACCCTTTCTTTGGAGAATCTGGAAAGATATATTTCCAGCTATAAACAGCATCATAATAATTAGCGGTAAGATCGAATCTAAACCACAGAAGAAATGTCTGTTTCTATCTTCTCTGCTGTGTGTTCGTTCACTTTAGGAAGTTGCATCTACGTTTAGATTCAGCTGGTTAGAATCACGTTTCTTCTAAAAGCTGTGTTTGCATATTCCTGAGTGAATGGTAGTATAGGATGTAATGAGAAATATCTGGCTCTAAAAGAAAAACGGAGCTATGTAGCAGAATGATTGTCAAGGTGTA
>NW_022441099.1:932-6007 GCF_009761245.1 Sapajus apella
CTCATAAGAATTAGCGGTAAGATCGAATCTAAACCACAGTAGAAACGTTTGTTTCAAACTTCGCTGCTGTGTGTTCGTTCAACTTAGGGAGTTGCATCTATGATTAGATTCAGCGAGTTAGAAACACGTTTCATCTGAAAGCTGCCTTTGGATATTCCTGAGTCCATGGGAGTAAAGGAAGTAATGAGAAATATCTGGCTCTAAAACAAAAACGGGGCTATGTAGCAAAACGATTGTAAAGGTGTATATTCAACTTACAGAATTAAACAGATGTGTGAATGTAGCAGTTGAGAAACCTTTCTTTGGAGAGTTTGGAAAGAGATATTTCCAGCCCTATACAGGCTCATAAGAATTAGCGGTATGATCGCATCTAAACCACAGGAGAAACGTCTGTTTTAAACTTCTCTGCTGTGTGTTCTTTCACCTTAGGAAGTTGCATCTATGATTAGATTCAGCGAGTTAGAAACACGTTTCTTCTAAAAGCTGCGTTTGTGTATTCCTGAGTGAATAGTAGTATAGGATGTAATGAGAAATATCTGGCTCTAAAACAAAAACGGAGCTATGTAGCAGAATGATTGTCAAGGTACATATTCAACTTAGAGAGTTAAACAGTTGTGTGAATGTAGCAGTTCAGAAACCCTGTCTTTGGAGAGTTTGGAAAGAGATAATTAAAGCCATATACAGGCTCTTAAGAATTAGCGGTAAGATCGAATCTAAACCACAGTAGAAATGTCTGCTTCAAACTTCTCTGCTGTGTGTTCATTCACCTTAGAAAGTCCCCTCTATGTTTTGATTCAGCGTGTTAGAAACACTTCTCTTCTAAAAGCTCCGTTTTGATATTCCTGATTCATGGGATTATAGGATGTAATCAGAAATATCTGTCTCTAAAACAAAAATGGGGCTATTTAGCAGAATGATTGTCAAGGTGTATATTCAACTTACAGAGTTAAACAGCTGTGTGCATGTAGCAGTTGAGAAACTCTTCCTTTGGGGAATCTGGAAAGAGATATTTCCAGCCATTAACAGCTTCATAAGAATTAGCGGCAAGATCGAATCTGAACCAAAGGAAAAACTTTTGTTTCAAACTTCTCTGCTGAGTGTTCCTTCACCTTAGGGAGTTGCATCTATGATTAGATTCAGCGAGTTAGAAACACGTTTCTTCTAAAAGCTGCGTTTGGATATTCCTTAGTCAACAGGAGTATAGGATGTATCAGAAATATCTGGCTCTAAAACAAAAACGGAGCTATATAGCAGAATGATTGTCAAGGCGTATATTCAACTTAGAGAGTTAAACAGATATGTGAATGTAGCAGTTAAGAAACCCTTTCTTTGGAGAATCTGGAAAGAGATATTTCCAGCCATATACAGGCTCATAAGAATTAGCGGTAATAACGCGTCTAAAAAACAGGAGAATCGTCTGTTTTAAACTTGTCTGCTGTGTGTCCGTTCACCTTAGGAAGTTGCATCTATGTGGAGATACAGCGAGGTAGAAACACTTTTCTTCTAAAAGCTGCGTTTGGATATTCCTGAGTCCATGGGAGTATAGGAAGTAATGAGAAATATCTGGCTCTAAAAAAAAAACGGGGCTATGTATCAAAATGATTGTAAAGGTGTATACTCTACTTACAGAGTTAAACAGATGTGTTAATGTATCAGTTGAGAAACCCTTTGTTTGGAGAGTTTGGAAAGAGATATTTAAAGCCATTTACAGGCACTTAAGAATTAGCGGTAAGATCGAATCTCAACCACAGGAGAAATGTCTGTTTCAAACTTCTCTGCTGTGTGTTCGTTCAGCTTAAGAAGTTGCATCTACGATTTGATTCAGCTGGTTAGAAACACATTTCTTCTAAAAGGTGCGTTTGGATATTCCTGATTCATGGGAATGTGGGATGTAATCAGAAATATCTGGCTCTAAAACAAAAACGGAGCTATGTAGCAGAATGATTGTCAAGGCGTGTATTCAACTTAGAGAGTTAAACAGATGTTTGAATGTAGTAGTTCAGAAACCCTTTCTTTGGAGGATCTGGAAAGTGATATTTCCAGCCATATACAGGCTCATAAGAAATAACGCTAAGATCGCGTCTAAACTACAGGAGATACGTCTGTTTTAAACTTCTCTGCTGTGTGTTCGTTTACCTTAGGAAGTTGCATCTATGTTTAGATTCAGCGATTTAGAAACACGTTTCTTCTAATAGGTACGTTTGAATCTTCTTGAGTCCGTGGGAGTATAGGAAATAATGAGAAATATCTGGCTCTAAAATAAAAACAGGGCTATGTAGCAGAATGATTGGCAAGGTGTATATTCACCTTAGAGAGTGAAACGGATGTGTGAATGTAGCAGTTGAGAAACCCTTTCTTTGCAGAGTTTGGAAAGAGATATTTCCAGCCATATACAGGCTGATAAGAATTAGCGGTAAGATCGAATCTAAACCACTGGAGAAACGTCTGTTTGAAACTTCTCTGCTCTGTGTTCGTTCACCGTAGTAAGTTGCATCTATGTTTAGATTCAGAGGGTTAGAAACACGTTTCTTCTAAAAGCTGTGTTTGCAGATTCCCGATTGAATGGAAGTATTGGATGTAATGAGAAATATCTGGCTCTAAAACAAAAGCGGAGCTATGTAGCAGAATGATTGTCAGAGTGTTTATTCAACTTACAGAGTTAAACAGATGTGTGAATGGAGCAGAAGAGAAACCCTTTCTTTGGAGAGTTTGGAAAGAGATATTTAAAGCCATATACATGCTCTTAATAATTAGCGGTAAGATCCAATCTGAACCACAGGAGAAAGGCCTGTTTCAAACTTCTCTGCTGTGTGTTCGTTCACCTTAGGAAGTTGCATCTATGATTAGATTCAGCGAATGAGAAACACGTTTCTTCTAAAAGCTGCATTTGGATATTCCTGAGTGTATAGCAGTATAGGATGAAATGAGAAATATCTGGCTCTAAAACAAAAACGGAGCAATGTACCAGAATGATTGTCAAGGCTTATATTCAACTTAGAGATTTAAACAGATGTCTGAATGTAGCAGTTCAGAAACCCTTTCTTTGGAGAATCTGGAAAGAGATATTTCTAGTCATATACAGGCTCATAAGAATTAGCGGTAAGAATGAAGATAAAGCACAAGAGAAAGGCCACTTTCAATCTGGCCTGCTCTGTGGTCGTTAACCATAGGAAGTTGCATCTGTGTTTATATTCAGCGGGAAGGAAACACGTTTCTTCTAAAACCTGCGTTTGGATATGCCTGAGTCATGGGTTTATAGGATTTAATGAGAAATATATGGCTCTAAAACAAAAACGGAGCTATGTAGCAGAATGATTGTCAAGGTGTATATTCAACTTAGATTATTAAAGAGATGTGTGAACGTAGCAGTTCAGAAACCCTTTCTTTGGAGAATCTGGAAAAAGATACTTCCAGCCATATACAGGCTCATAAGAATTAGCGGTAAGATGGCGTCTAAACCACAGGAGAAACGTCAGTTTTAAAGTTCTCTGCTGTGTGTTCGTTCACCTTAGGAAGTTGCATCTATGTTTAGATTCGGCGAGTTAGAAACACTTTTCTTCTCAAAGGTGCGTTTGGATATTGCTGAGTCCATGGGAGAATAGGAAGTAATGAGAAATATCTGGCTCTAAAACATAAACGGAGCTATGTAGCAAAATGATTGTAAAGATGTATATTCAACTTTAAGAGTTAAACAGATGTGTGGATGGAGCAGTTGAGAAACCCTTTCTTTGGAGAGTTTGGAAAGAGATATTTCCAGCCATATACAGGTTCATAAGAATTAGCGGTAAATTCGAATCTAAACCACAGGAGAAACGTCTGTTTCAAACTTCTCTGCTGTGTGTTCGTTAACCTTAGGACGTTGAATCTATGATTAAATTCAGCGAGTGAGAAACACGTGTCTTCTAAAAGCTGCCTTTGGATATTCCTGAGTGAATAGGAGTATATGATGTAATGAGGAATATCTGGCTCTAAAACAAAAACGGAGCTATGTAGCAGAATGATTGCCCAGGTGTATATTCAACTTACAGAGTTAAACAGTTGTGTGAATGTAGCAGTTGAGAAACCCTTTCTTTGGAGAGTTCGGAAAGAGATATTTATAGCCATATACAGGGTGATAAGAATAAGCGGTATGATCCAATGTAAACCACAGGGGAAACGTCTGTTTGAAACTTCTCTGACGTGTGTTCGTTCAACTTAGGAAGTTGCATCTATGTTTAGATTCAGCTGGTTAGAAACACGTTTATTCTAAAAGCTGCGTTTGGATATTCCTGAGTCCATGGGATATAGGAAATAATGACAAATATCGGGCTCTAAAACAAAAACGGGGCTATGTAGCAAAATTATTGCATAAGAATTAGTGGTAAGATGGAATCTAAACCACAGTAGAAACTTCTGATTCAAACTTCTCTGCTGTGTGTTCGTTCTCCTTAGGAAGTTACATCTATGTTTAGATTCGGCGAGTTAGAAACACTTTTCTTCCAAAAGCTGCGTTTGGATATTTCTGAGTGAATGGGAGTATAGGATGTAAGGAGAAATATCTGGCTCTAAAACAGAAACGGAGCTATATAGCAGAATGTTTGTCAAGGAGTATATTCAACTTAGAGTGTCAAAGAGATGTGCGAACGTAGCAGTTCCGAAACCCTTTCTTTGGGGAATGTGGAAAGAGATATTTCCAGACATATACAGGCTCATAAGATTAGCGGTAAGATCGCGTCTAAACCACAGGAGAAACGTCTGTTTTAAAGTTCTCTGCTGTGTGTTCGTTCACCTTAGGAAGTTGCATCTATGTTCAGATTCAGCTGGTTAGAAACACGTTTCTTCTAAAAGCTGTTTATAGATATTCCTCAGTCCATGTGAGTATAGGAAGTAATGAGAAATATGTGGCTCTAAAACAAAAACGGGGCTATGTTGCAAAACGATTGTAAAGGTGTATATTCAACTCACAGAGTTAAACAGATGTGTGAATGGAGCAGTTGAGAAACCCTTTCTTTGAGAGTTTGGAAAGAGATATTTCCAGCCCTATACAGGCTCATAAGAATTAGTGGTAAGATCGAATCTAAACCATAGGAGAAACG
>NW_022441100.1:0-4539 GCF_009761245.1 Sapajus apella
CTTGAGCCACCGCGCCCGGCCTTTTTTTTTTTTTTGAGACGGAATCTCGCTCTGTCGCCCAGGCTAGAGTGCGGTGGTGCGATCTTGGCTCACTTCAACCTCTGCTTCCTAGGTTGAAGTGACGCTCCTGCCTCTGCCTCCTGAGTGTTTGGGATTACAGGTTCTCGCCATCATGCTGGGCTAGGTTTTTTTTTGTATTTTTAGTAGAGACGGGGGTTCACCATATTGGCCAGGCTGGTCTTGAACTCCTGACCTCAGGTAATCCGCCCGCTTCAACCTCCTAAAGTGCTAGGATTATAGGCGTGAGCCACCGCGCCCGGCCTGGTCTCGAACTTCTAACCTAGGTGATCCACTCGCCTCAGCCTCCCAGAGTGCTGGGATTACAAGTGTGAGCCACCTCCTGGCCACACTGCTAGAAACCTTAAAAGCATCTCCTTCGATTCCATGTCCACCTGCAGTGGACGGGTGGTGTGACTCCATCTCACAGAGGAAGTGGAGTGTGGTCCAGGCATGGGCCGGCAGGGTGACCAGCAGCCCCAGCATCTGCCTGGCATGGGAGCACCTGCCCGCCCGCCCTCGCCCAGCTCCGTGCTTTCTGGTCCTCAGGCTCTTCCCTTCCTCATCTGCAGGTGGCTCATTTCCCCTTTAAGAACAACATGAGCTTTGTGGTCCTCATCCCCACCCACTTTGACTGGAACGTGTCCCAGGTACTGGCCAACCTGAGTTGGGACACCCTGCACCAACCCTCGGTGTGGGAGAGGCCCACCAAGGTCTGGCTGCCTAAGCTGTATCTGAAACACCAAATGGACCTGGTGGCCACCCTCAGCCAGCTGGGTAAGGAGGCGGTGGGCCGGCTGCCGAGGTCAGGCTGGGCAGGGCGGGCGAGGAGGAAGCCTGTGGCTGGCAGTAGGGCTGGGTCAGAGCCGGCCTGTGTCCTGCTCTTTTCCAGGGCTTCGGGAGGGGGAGAGGGTTGAATATGAACACCCGGCCTCTAGGGCATGTTGGGTGACCCCGTGAATGGGGATCTGCCTTTCTGCCCAAGACCTAGCATTGCAAGGGGAGTCTGGGTAGCGCCTGGGTGGCATGCGAGCCTCCCCGGCTCTCCTGGATGGGGAGGGAGGAGAAGCTGGGGTGTCATGCTGTTAAAGAAATGCTGGGTGTGGTGGCTCACACCTGTAATCCCAGCACTTTGGGAAGCTGAGGCAGGTGGATTGCCTGAGCCCAGGAGTCCGAGACAGCCTGTGCAACATGGCGAAACCCCATCTCTACAAAAAATACCAAAATCAGCCAGGCGTGGTGCATACCTGTGGTCTAAGCTACTCTGGAGACAGAGGTGGGAGGACCTTTTACGCCCAGGTGGTTGAGGCTGCAGTGAGCCGTGATTGCGCCACTGCACTCCAGCCTGGGTGATAGAGACCCCGTCTCAAAAAAATAAAATAAAATAAAATAATAACTAAAATAAATAAATAAGCATTAGGCTGGGCGCAGTGGCTCAAATCTGTAATCCCAGCACTTTGGGAGGCCAAGATGGGTGGATCAGGAGTTCAAGGAGGTCAGGAGTTCAAAACCAGCCTGGCCAACATAGTGAAACCCTGTTTCTACTAAAAAAAAATAAAAAAATAAAAAATACAAAAATTAGCTGGGCGTGGTGGTGGGCGCCTGTAGTCTCAGCTACTTGGGAGGCTGAGGCAGGAGAATGGCTTGAACCTGGGAGGTGGAGTTTGCCGTGAGCCAAGATCAGGCCACTGCACTCCAGCCTGTGCGACAGTCTCAAAATAAATAAATAAAGAAATAAACAAATAAATAAAGCATCTATCCTTCAGCCGTTTGCTAGGCAACTGCTGTATCCCAGGCACTGTAGCAGGCACTGGGACCCCACCAGTACACACAGCTCAGCCTAATGGGGTGGGTGGACGAATAATCAGGTACTTACAGCAGCATAAATGATAAGACAGCAAGGGCTTCTCTCAGTTCACCTGGGAGGACACGGAAAACGTACCTAGCTTGGACTTTGGAGCTGGAGATCAGGGAAGGCTTCCCAGAGGAAGTGGTGTTGAAGCTGAGACGTGGAAATTACCCAGGAATTAAGCCGGGATCTGTGAGTTCAAGGTTTGCTGGCCAGGATGTCAGACACCCTCCCAAGCAGCTCCAGGAGCCTGAGAACCGAGGGCAGCTCTGACCAGCCGTCTCTGGCCCTGGGCAGGCCTGCAGGATCTGTTCCAGGCCCCGGACCTGCGTGGGATCTCCGACCAGAGCCTGGTGGTGTCCAGTGTGCAGCACCAGTCCACGCTGGAGCTCGGCGAGGTCGGCGTGGAGGCGGCCGCGGCCACCAGCATCGCCATGTCCCGCATGTCCGTGTCCTCCTTCAGCGTGAACCGCCCCTTCCTCTTCTTCATCTTCGAGGACACCATGGGCCTTCCCCTCTTCGTGGGCAGCGTGAGGAACCCCAACCCCAGTGCGCCGCGGGAGCCCAGGGAGCAGCAGGATTCCCCGGCCAGCAAGGACTCCCGACCAGACCGGGACAAGTTCTTCGGCCCTGACTTGAAACTTGCGCCCCGCTTTGAGGAGGATTACCCCCAGCTTCACAACCCCAAGTGAGGGGCCGTGGCCGCTGCGTCCAGTGTCCCGGCCTGGACCGGCCTCTCCACTCATGTGCCTTTTTCGACCTGCTTTGTGGCACTGGGGCAGGGGCTGGGGGGCCCAGGGGGACAGTCTGAGAGAGGCCATTCTTTCCTGACACCTCTTGGGGAGCTTGGGCTGGGAGCCGGGAGGAGGGCAGGCATTGGAGGATGAGAGGGAGCCCAGAGGTGTCCTGCACTGGGGTCTGGGTGGGAGGGAGGGAGGTGTGCTTCTGGATCTCCCAGGAGACAGGTGAGCTGCCCCCCAGGTCAGCTGGGACACCCTACTTTTGTTTACCAGAGAGAAAGGGAGGGGAGAGGGCTGCCTCTGGGCTTGTCCTCCCAGGACAGGGCGAGGAGCGACAGGCCCTGGGGGTGGCTCGCTCCGTGTGGAGCGTGGGTCTCGCACAGCCTAACCTGCCCAGCGCTCCTCGGCCTCCACCCCACCCACGCCTGTGGCCCCAGGCTTCCCGCTGGCCCTCGAGATGCCAGCACTGCTGGGATTCCCATCCTTCCTCTCCTGTCTCCCTCCTCTGCCCAGGAGCTCAGGGACCAAGGCAGGAAAGGCCCCGTGGGCTCCTTGAGGCTCTTTTGTAAGGTTTTTGTAGTGATTTTTATGCCACCTGAATAAAGAATGCATGGGCCTGGCTGGTTTGATGTCACCGTTCTGGGCATGGGTGGGACAGGCGGGGAAGGCGGGGAGGCAGCCGCAGGGTGGGCTGTGCTGAGGGATGCTGGGCCCAGCAGGGGCAGCAGACGGCTCCGTGCCACGTTGGGCCTCTGGCCGCTCACCAGGCGTTCTCTAACTCGTGGTCCCCTCTGACCTCACCGGCCCTCCCCAGGGACTCCACGCCAGCCTGCTTCTGCCCCTGGCCTCTTCTCTCTTTGCCTTGGGCAGCGGCAACCAGGGCAGCTCAGAATAGCGCCAGCCTCCCGGTTGGGGAGCAGAACTGGCAATTAGGGAGTTTGTGGAGTTTCTAATTACACAGCGGCCCCTCTGCCAGGAGCTGGCGCCCGCCAGCCGGGGGCAGGCTGCCGGGAGTACCCGGCTCCAGCTGGAGACAGCCAGTGCCTGAGGATTTGGGGGGAGCAGGTGGGGAAACCTTGGCGCAGGGCTGACACCTTCCTCTGTGCCTGAGCCCAGGAGCTGGGGCAGCGTGGGTGTCCGTGTGGGTGGGCACGCTTCTCTGCTGGGGGCACAGCCACCTGGAGCCCTAATGTGTGGTGGTTGAGAGCCAGTCGGAGAGACCTGGCATGGAATCGTGCTTCTTGCAAACGAGCAGTGTGGAGAGATGGACAAGAGAAACGCATGGTGTATCAGAGGACAGCTGCCGGAAGAGCTGTGCTGAGAGTGAAGCAGGGACGGGGCAGGGCCGGGAAGAGAAGCCTCATGTGAAGGTGACCTGGGTGCAGGGACTTGAAGGGGATGATGGAGGACCCTCGGGAGGTCCCAGCGAGGAGCGGCCTGGCTGAACAGCCGCCTGTGCAGAGGGCCTTCGGAGGAGCTCAGGAGAAGCAGGGATGGGGGCTGGATGGAGGGACTGAGGGGGAGCAGGAGGAGGGCATCAGAGAGGAGCTGGGGACAGATCCTGGAGGTTCTAGGGGCACAATAAACACTGCGGCTTTTGTCTTGTCAGGTCTGTCTTTTTTTTGAGATGGAGTCTCACTCTGTCCCCCAGGCTGGAGTGCAGTGGCACGATCTCAGTTCACTGCAACCTCCACTTCCCAGATTCAAGTGATTCTCCCGCCTCAGCCTCCCGGGTAGCTGGGATTACAGGCGCGTGCCGCCACCCTCAGCTAATTTTTGTGCAGGGCTTTGACATGTTGGCCAGGCTGGTCTTGAACTCCTGACCTCAAGTGATCCACCTGTCTCGGCCTCCCAAAGTGCTGGGATTACAGGTGTGAACCACTGTGCCTGGCC